>NC_042618.1:369120355-369298953 GCF_901001135.1 Rhinatrema bivittatum
CTCTACCCCTCTTCTGTAGCAATCCTCAATATTTAAAACTGTGGTATAACCAGTCACCTTCAAACGCACACACGAAATGAACTGCCTCATCTGGGTTAAATTGTCCTAATTCACCATAATGAAATGATAAATCAGCAGTTTGTTCTCTCTGCTGATTAGCGCATTTCAAAGCAAAGACCCAACTGTGAGCTCTGGAAGCTGTCAAAAGAACTCTGGAATAAAGATATGGAATGGCAGAAATCTGGGGATGGGTACAAAAGAACTGCAAAGCAGTTGAATGTCCCTCAGCATGATCAAGACAACTTATTAAGAAGTGGAAGGTGTAAGGCACCAGCAAGACCCTGCCTAGATCAGGCCGTCCCTCCAAACTGGATATCTGAGCAAGGAGGAGACAGACCAAGAGGCCAATGGCAACCTCGAAAGAGCTGTAAGCTTCCATAGCCAAGACTGGTCAAAGTGTACCATGTGACAACGATTTTCCCAGCGTTCCACAAACCTGAGTTTTGTTGTAGGTTGGCAAGAAAGAAGCGATTATTCAAAAACCACCTTCAATTCCATTTGAATTGTGCAAAAGAACATTGAAGGAATACTGTAGGCATGTGGCAAAATGTTCTGTGGCTCGACAAAACTAAAATGGAACTTTCTGCCCTAAAACCAAAGTGTTATATTTAATGCAAATGTAACAGCCCATCACCCAAAGAACAGCATCGCTTCTATGAAGCATGGTGATGGCAGCATCATGCCATGGGGATGTTTCTCATTGGCAGGGACTGGGGCACTTGTCAGGACAGAAGAGACAATATAAGAAAAATCCTTGAGGGAAACTTGCTGCTCTCAGCAAGAAAGTTGAAACTGGGATGGAAGTTCACCTTTCAGCATGATAGTGATCTGAAGCATATAACCCAGTCTTTTTGAAGTGTTGTGCAAAGATTTAAATCGGGTTAGGTAACTCTGGTGCTCAAGTGTCACAAGCTGATTAATACCCTGATCCACCAGATTATTTTCACACAACCCTTGAATATTAATTTTAATTGACAATTATTTTCAATTAAAATATTCGAGAGAGATTTTTCCTTATGTAAAAAAAAAATTATAAAAAAGAGAAGAGAAAAATCTCCCATTCCCTCCCCCCTCCTCACCAATACACCCACTATTAGAAAACCAGGCCAGGCTGCTATAGATCCCAACACAAAAACTACATGCTAGCTACCAGATTACTTCACCTCAGTCACACATGCAGAACCTCACCAAAGGCAGAATAAAGTGAATGTAAAATAGTATAAATAGAAACATGCAGAAAAAAACTGAACTAGAATCTACAAGAAGCCAAACTCTATATGCAGCACAACAATGGAAAACAGAAGCCAAGACCATGCCTCATAAAACATCAAACAACATAATAGTAAATAAAACATCATCATAATAATACCATACCAATAAAAAGAATGCATATTTCAACATAGCTGATGAATAGAACATCAATAATTAAAAACTTCTACACAATTTTCTTTAAAATTTCAAAACACCATTAAATTATTTCAAAACAGATACATCAATTAACACCAAATAATTTAAACTTCCAAGGATAAAAAAAACAAACTGCTCTTCAAACCTGGAAACTTTTGATTTACAGTCATCCAGAGATTGTCATAAATTAGTTGGGGTGGGAGAGGGTGAACACAAACGTTCTCCTCTCTCTCACATACACACACACACACACTCTCTATCTCCCCCCACGTGCAATTATACGCACATACTTTGTCCCCCCCACGTGCAATCACACATACAGGCTCTCTCTCTCCCACATGCAGTCACACAGGCTCTTTCTCTCTCTCTGTCTCATGCAATCACATACATGTGCTCTCTCTCTCCTACATGCAATCACACACGCTCTTTCCCCCACATGCAATCTCAAACACATCCACACTCTCATATACAATAAAACACACACACACTCATAAAATATACATGCGGTCTGTCATATGCAATCACACACACACACACATGCTTTCCCACATGCAATCACACGCACATGCTCTCTCTCCCACATGCAATCACGCACACAAGCAGTCACCCACACACACAGGCTCACAGAAGTTCTTTGAGGGCTTAGGCTGCCTCTTCAGCCGCTAGCGAGATGTAGCCACTGGGTCTTCCCTCTGTCTTTGGCTGCCATGGGATGAACTCCACAGTGGCCCGTTAGCCCTCTCTGTCTTCAGCCGCCAGCTGGGTGAGGTCTGCTGGCGGCCACTAGGTCTTCTCTGTCTCTCTTTGGCCACTATGTGATGAGCTCTGCATAGTCTACCAGATCATGCGGTGGGCGGCAGTAAGAGTTGCCTTACAAAACATTATCTCTAGCTGCTGCGGGGCCAGTCTTGCGATAAGAGCTGTGAGGCTAGCCCCGTAGCAACAGAAGATGAAGTTTTATGACACTTGTTGCACGCACGGGATGGATGGGAGGAGTATTGTAATCTGATGCAGCGGCGACTAGAGTTTCAGCCTAACTATTCAGTGCTATGCCACTAAAAATGGCCTCTTATGCCACTGATGGCACACGTGCCATAGGTTGCGGACCCCTGATATAACCAAAGCTATGCTGGAGTGACTAAGGAGCCAAAAGATAAATGTAATGGAGTGTCCCACTCTGAGTCCTGATCTCAGTCCAGTCAAAAATGTGTGGCATAACTTGAAGATTGCTGCTCATCAGTGTTTCCCAAGGATCTTGATAGAACTTGAAACATTTTGTAAAGAATAGTCTAGTATTAAATCAAAATGTGCAAAATTGGTGAAGATGTATTCCAACTGACTCTCAGCTATGATTGCCAATGGTATTTCCACCGAATATTGATTTGAGGGGGAGGGGTTGAAGAGATAGAGACCCAAATGGATTTTCAGGGTTTTGTTTGTTTGGGGTTTTTTTTGGATATGTATATGCTTCATCCCCCAATAAAATATGTTTTGGCCCTGAAAGTTGTGTATTATGCTATGTTGATGAGTGGGGAAAAAAAACTCCTCTTAAATGAATGAAAGTCTGATGTACTGACACCATAAAATGTGAAAAATGTTCAAGGGGGTGTAGAATTTCTAGCCACTGTTATGGTCCTAAGAAGAAATTTATAAAGATTTCTCTCTAAAAAATAAATGCACCAGTTTAAACTTTCTTTTGCCAAGCATTTGTTTTGTGAGGAAAGAAATAATTTTCAGTAAATAAAAGATACTTTTATTTTTAATATAATTTGAATGTTACTTAAATATTAAAATGTATTTGAGACAGCTGTTATAATGGGAACAGACAGAACCTGTGCATGTAGTAGTTGACTCATTTTGGAATGCGGATATTTAACCATCTACTTCAGGGGTTGGCAAATCTCATACATGCCACATGGTGGCACAGGAATACCTTCATCCTAACAAGCTGCTCACTGTTTGTTTGTCAGCACTGCAAGCATTTTCAAAATTTATGGGCTAGCAGTGCACAGTAAGTGACATGCTGCGCAGGTGGGAAAATCCAGCCTCCAGTCACAGGACACTAGGTTTGGCACTCAAATATCTCCTTTGAGTTTGGAGGTACTGCATGTATTTTGGCAATCTGATCTCTACTGCAATGTTATCTGGATGGATTATATTGTAGCTGTGACTCTGATTGATTGTTCTCCAGATCATCCACATTCTTCCCTGGTACATATATATTGGTTAACAGTTGCTAAGCTTCAGCAGTGTTCTTTGCTATACAAATAACTGAGATAAACCTCATTATTTTGTTGATCTGTGGTATTCTGAATAATTCAGAAGACAGGTGTCTTCAGAAGCAGGGAGGCCAAATCTAAGTGTGTTTAAGTAATTGGTAATATTCCTTGAGGGAATGTAAGTTGGTTATGAACATAAAGTGACATGTTTGTATGTAGTGCTTCTACCCTTTTTCACTCAACGCACAATTAAGCTCTGGAATTTGTTGCTAGAGGCTGCAGTTAAGGCAGCTAGTGTAGTTGTGTTTAAGAAAAGTTTTGATAAGTTCCTGGAGTAGAAGTCCATAAACAGCTATTAATCAATAAGGAATAGCCACTGCCTGTTGGCAGCATTAGTAGCATGGATCTGTACTTGTGACTTGGATTGGCTAATGTTGGAGACGGGATACTGGGCTTGATGAACCTTCGGTCTGACCCAGTATGGCATATCTTATGTTACCTTGTAAACAATTATGAGTGAAATGGACTGGCTAATTATATGCATCATACATTTTGAAAATACTATAAACATGAGCTTATCTGATATATTAAATCATTTATCTAATGGGGATATATTGCACATTCTCTTGCTTTATTCTTTACTCCTTGGTTTTGGAAAGAAAAAAAATACAAACTGGATAAATTCCATTATACACAGCAATATGCATTACAATAGCAGTAACATAAGTATATAAGAAGTTGCCATACTGAGTCAGATTGAGAGTCCATCAAGCTTAGCATTCTGTTTCCAACAGTAGCCAATCCAGGTTATAAGTATAAGCAGGTTATAAGTATAAGCAAGAACCCAAACATTAAATAGATCCTGTGCTACAAATGCCGGTAATAAGCAGTGGCTAATTCCCTAAGTCAGCCTGATTAATAGTAGTTTATGGACTTCTTCTAAAAGATGAGTAAGAAGGGCGAAGTGGTGATTGTTGGAGATTTTAATCTACCGGATGTAAACTGGAGAATCTCTTCTGCATAATCTAACAGTAGTAGAGAGATAGTGGATGCCCTGCAAATGGCTCTGTTCAAACAAATGGTAATGGAGCCTACGAGGGAGGGAGCTACACTCTATTTAGTGCTCACTAATGGAGATAATGTCTCTAATGTCCAGGTGGGTGCCCACTTCAGCAATAGTGATCATCAAAATGTATGGTTTCATATCATTAATGCATTACGGAGAAGTCATACAAAGACCAGGGTTTTGTGTTTCAAAAACACGGACTTTGTTGAAATGAGGAAGTACCTGGAGGAAGAACTAGAAGGATGGGACAAAACGAGAGATGTGGAACAACAGTGGGCCAAACTAAAAGGAGCAAGAACTGAAGTGATTAATATACATGTAAGTAAAGTAAAAAAAAAAAAAAAAGCAAGAAAAGAATGAAACATATCTGGTTCACAAAGGAGGTGGCTGATAAAATAAAAGAACAGCATTTAAGAAATATAAAAGATCCCAAAGGGAGGATCACAAGGAAGAATATCTGATAAAACTGAGGGAGACGAAGAAAGTAATCAAGAAAGCGAAAAGTGAAGCGGAAGAAAGGATTGCCAAGAAGTAAAGCGAGGTAACAGAACTTTTCAGGTAAATCAGTGAAAGGAGAAAAGCCCAAAATGGTACAGTGAAATTGAAAGGTGAAAAGGATCAATGGGTGGAGTCAGATAAAGAAATGGCAGAAATATTAAACGAATACTTCAGTTCGGTGTTCACTAAAGAAGACCCCAGAGAAGGACCGTCACTAATTAACAAGAAACTAGAGGGGAGTGGAATGGATGAAACTCCATTTACAGAAGAGAATGTATGGGAAGAGCTAGGAAAACTGAAAGTGGACAAAGCCATGAGGCCTGATGAGGTTCATCCCAGGATACTGAGGGAACTCAGAGATGTGCTGGCGGCTCCACTGCATGACCTGTTCAATAGATCCCTGGAAATGGAAGTGGTGCCGAGTGATTGGAGAAGAGCGACGGTGGTCCCTCTTCACAAGAGTGGAAGCAGAGAGGAGGCTGGTAACTACAGGCCGGTTAGCCTCACCTCGGTGGTGGGAAAAGTATTAGAGTCACTGCTGAAGGAAAGAATAGTGAACTATTTACAAGCAGCAGAATTGCTGGACCAGAGGCAGCATGGTTTCACCAAGGGAAACATATATAGAAACATAGAATTGATGGCAGAGGAAGACCAAACAATCCATCCAGTCTGCCCAGCAAGCTTTCACTTTTTTTTCCCCCCCATACTTATCTGTTACTCTTGTCCCTTGTAAGTGACTTTTTTTGTTCTATTTCCCTTCCACCTCCGCCATCAATGTAGTTATCAGTGCTGGAGCTGCATCTAAGTGAAGTATCTAGCTAATTGGTTAGGGGTATCAGTGCTGGAGGTGCATCTAAGTGAAGTATCTAGCTAATTGGTTAGAGGTAGTAACCACCATCATAGCAAGCTACTCCCACGCATGTTTATCCAGCCTGTGCAACTCAGTCCTTGTTGGTTGTTGTCCGAATATAAATCATCTTTTCATCATTCCCCCTGCCGTTGAAGCAGAGAGCTATGCTGGATACCATTGAAAGTGAAGTATTAGGCTTATTTAGTTTGGGGTAGTAACCGCCGTATAAAGCAAGCTACTCCCCTGCTTTTGTGTGGATTCAAATCTCTTTTTTTCACATTTCCTCTTGCCGTTGAAGCCAGGAAGGTCCTGTCAGACGAATCTGATAGACTTTTTTGATTGGGTGACTAAGGAATTGAATCGAGGAAAAGCACTTGATGTCATCTACTTGGATTTTAGCAAAGCTATTGATACGGTCCCGCACAGGAGGCTTTTGAATAAAACGAGAAGCTTGGGAGTGAGTGCCAAGGTGGTGGCATGGATAGCAAACTGGTTGAAGGACAGAAGACAATGTGTGATGGTAAATGGAACTTACTTGGAAGAGAGAGCGGTGATGAGTGGAGTGCTGCAAGGGTCGGTGTTGGGACCGGTCCTGTTCAATATGTTCGTGAGCGACATCGCGGACAGGATAGAAGGTAAGGTTTGTCTGTTTGCAGATGATACTAAGATCTGCAACAGAGTGGACATGCCGGAAGGAGTGGAGAGAACGAATCGGGATATAAGGAAGCTGGAAGACTGGTCGAAGATATGGCAGCTGAGATTCAATGCCAAGAAGTGCAGAGTTATACATATGGGGTGTGGAAATCCGAAAGAAATGTATTTGATGGGGGGAGAAGGGCTGATGTGCACGGAGCAGGAGAGAGACCTTGGGGTGATAGTGTCTAATGATCTGAAGTCTGTGAAACAATGCGACAAGTCGATAGCTAAAGCCAGAAGAATGCTAGGCTGCATAGAGAGAGGAATAACGAGTAAGAAAAAGGAAGTGATTATCCCCTTGTACAGGTCCTTGGTGAGGCCTTACTTGGAGTACTGTGTTCAGTTCTGGAGATCTTATCTCAGAAGGGACAGAGACGGGATGGAGGCGGTCCAGAGAAGGGCGACCAAAAAGGTGGAGGGTCTTCATCGAATGACTTATGAGGACAGATTGAAGAATCTAAATATGTATACCCTGGAGGAAAGGAGGAACAGGGGTTATATGATAGTCTTTCAGATACTTGAAAGGTTTTAATGATCCAAAGTCAACAACAAACATTTTCCATTGGAAAAAAATCAGCAGAACCAGGGGTCATGATTTAAAACTCCAGGGAGGAAGACTCAGAACCAATGTCAGGAAGTATTTCTTCATGGAGAGGGTGGTGGATGCCTGGAACGCCTTTCCAGAGGAAGTGGTGAGGACCAAAACTGTGAAGGATTTCAAAAGGGCGTGGGATAAACACACTGGATCCATAAAGTCTAGAGGATGTGAATGAAATGAAGACAAGAGGCATGGGGGTGGCTTACGGGAATGACAGCTACTACCCTTACTCAATAAACATACACATGGTTAATGCGACTCCAGCATTGCTCTATGCTTCAACGGCAAGAGGAAATGTGGGAAGAATGATCTGCATTCACAAATAAGTATGGGAGTAGCTTGCTTGTTACAGCTGTTACTACCCCAAACCAAATTAGCTTGATAATTCACTTTCAATGCATATCCAAGCAGATCTCTGCTTCAGTGGCAGGGGGAATGAAGAAACGAGGATTCATATTCAATCAACCAACAAGGACTAAATTGCACAGGCTGGGCAAACAAATAAGCGTGGAAGTAGCTTGCTTATTGCGGCGGTTACTACCCCTAAACATTTAGGCTTGATACTTAACATTGATGCAGCTCCAGCACTGCTCTATACATCAATTGATGAGAGTGGAAGGACATTAAAACCAAAAAGTTACCAATAAGGGCCCTGACCTCAGCAGTCAGAGTAACAGATAAGTATGAGAAAAATAAGTATGAAAGCTGGATGGGCCATTTGGTCTTCTTCTACCGTCATTTCTATGTTTCCTGCAGGAACTTGTCCAATCTTTTTAAACCAAACTATGCTAACTGCCGTTACCACATCCTCTGGCAATAAATTCCCCAGCTTAATTGTTTGTAAACCAGCAAGATCTCAGCAGTCAGTATTTAGGATTTGTTTTATCTCTTTAGTATCTCGTTCCTGAATAGTGCTTGTATAAAACTGTCTGAATGCATTCTTTTAATTGCAGTTTTTGTTTGAGCGGGTGGAAGGCGTGTCTAAGGCTACTATCATAGACCTGGATGCACATCAGGTAAGTAGGATGTCAATGATTCATGGCCACAGAGACTATCAAAAAACAATAGTTAAACTTTAAAATCCATTTGGTGTTGTATTAACAGTTATAATAGGCTCAGTAGTATTGGGATGATGTGATTCTGTTTTTGGTGGAGCTCAATAGGTATGCATCTGTATTTTGAACAACAACATTCCTAATTAACACAGGCTATACAGCTATAGTAAGCAAATGCACGAATCACTCTGGCTTCTGTATATTCATTCAAACAATTTGGATTGCAACTGGATATCTTCATTTACTGATAATATTGCTAATACTGTGTTTGTAATATGTTTTCAAAAAGATACTTTGGAAGGCTTTTGAAAACCAGACTTTTAATTGCATGATGTAGGAAGGATGTCTTTTAAATAGGTAAACTAGTTCAGATATGATTTAAACCTTTCCAAACTAGGGAGAGGATTTCAAATTGACTATTTAGCAGCAGCCAACCATTAACTAATATTGTATAACTTACGTTGAATCTCACCTAGTTTGCCAAAATATGAGTTGACTACAATTTGACTTGACCTATAAGAACATTTTTATTCATAGAAAATGCCACTATTTTCTGTCTGTATTTCTATGTGTGTTTGCTGTTTTTGTCCCTGGGACATGTTATAGATACTTGCTTAGATGTCTGTTGCTGATAGAACTGCTTGTGGCTTCAGAAGTCTTCCTGCTATTTGGCAAAGCTATGCAAATCTGAATCAGCTTGCATTAAAATCTGATCTGATTCACTTCAAAAAGTTTGAATTCAATTTAGTCTGCTATAAAAATATACATTTCAGTTCAAACCAGTAAATGTGTGCTGGTGTATCATAATTGCTCAGTTAAATCATCTTTGGTATTAGAGAAAAGTGGTTTTCACTAAAGCTAAAGAAATGCTGTCTGTACAGTTTTTGTACCATAAGGAATGGCTAATCAATGCTGTGCATTTTTAAAGGGCAGACAGTTCTTGAATTTAGTTTATAGATACCTTACATTCAAACAGGACTTTAAAGCACTGTACTGTAGTAACTTTGGGTGATTAGGTGACTTTCCACTCTGTATATGAATTCCTTTTCGCTGTTGGCTGAATTTATTTCATTTCTGAAAGGTTCCAGGGAATATACTTGAGAAGGGACTGAATTGTTTTGGTTTATCCTTTTCTTAACTTCAAAAGTTGTTTAATGTGCTTATGCTATACAAACACAATACCATTTTTCAAGTAGAAGTAAAGATTGAATTTAATTTTGTTAGACTACTTTTTCAATATATTTAATTTTAAGTCATACAATGGATTCAGTGAGGTGTTCATTCTTGATAGCAACAATATGTGTAGGTGCAACATAGTTGCTTGTTAAATATAAGCAGTCTGTGGCCTAGATTCATCAAAATACTTTATCATACGCAATAAACAAAAGGCATGTTTATTTAAATAGCCGGCTTGCCACATTGTACGAGAACACATGTGGCAGTTTGTCATCGCGGTGTGCACTACGTCGTCATGCACTGCGATATTTTTTCTTAGTATAAATGATCACTTCCTGCCCCTCCTTCTTTGAGGGTATGTCAGGCATTGGAGTAAGAGGAGAGGAGGTTAGTGGTGTTAGAGGAGTTCTGATGGTGTAGTTTTGTGATTTCTGACTTGAGTTGTGCTGTTTTGTGTTATCATCTGTTTCCCTTTCCCTTTGTCTTTTGTGATGTTTGTTGAAGTGAAAGATTGTAAGTCCAGTTTGTCTTTTTACTGTGTAGTGGAAGAGTGAGGATCGGAGGAGTGAGTAGAGAGGAGTGTGTGTGAGAGGAGTGGAAGAGCGGAGGGGAAAGAATGGAGCATGATAGGCCTGGGAAGAGAAGAGGGGTGAGGATAGCAGTTGAAGGAGGTGGCAGAGAGAGTGGGAGGAGGAGGGCAGGAGTACCAGGGGGAGAAGTAGAGACAGGTGAGAGGGAAGGGATAGGAGGGTGGGGGAGGGGAAAGGGCTTAGGCAGGAAAGAGTGGTGGGAGGAGTAGGGCAGCATAGAGAGAGGGCAGAGGGGAATGGAGTTGGTAGGCCAGGGTGAGGTGGGGAGAAGAAGGGACAGGAGAGAAGAGTGAGGCGGAGAGTGAAATCATGGAGGACACCTCTCCGGAACAGGAAGTGGCACCCCCTTTGGGCAGCTGGGCAGCACCACGGCAGAGACTGCGGGCCATAAGGTTCAGTGAGGCAGAGAACGAGCTTCTCATCGCTGGTGTCCTGTGGCACTATGCCAGTTTGTTTGGAAACAGAGCAGTCAAGACCTCAAAAGCAGCTAAAGGGCAAATTTGGCAAAATATTGCCCAGGGTATCAGCCAGCACAGTGAAGTGCAAAGAAGTGGGGAGCAGGTCGCCCATTGCTACAGGGATGTCAAAGCCCAGCTGAAGTCTAAATTTGCAGCGAGATCGAAATATTTATTTATTTAAAGCTTTTTTATACCGACATTCGAAGGACATCACATCAATTTACATATAACATTTGGAGAAACATTACAACGAACTCAGTAACTTAACAGTAAATAATAAATGAAAAAATGGGTATCAGTAAAAAATCTAGATAACGAACATAAGTGCGAAATGGTAGGGCAAATTAACTTGGAAGAACAAGAGGCAAAAGTTAGGACAAGATAACATGGTCGTACAAGAGGCAAATTAGCTTAGAGGCACATGAGGTAGAATGACCTGAAAGTAGATGGGAGTGGGGCGTGTAAGGGTTATACGGGCACAGGAGTGAGGGGGGGGGGAGGGGTAATAGAAGTGTTCTTATTGAAAGAATTAATTGGTACTTGGGGAGAGGAGGGGGGACTAGGGAGAGGGGATTAATGATTTATGCAAAGGCCTGTTTGAAGAGCCATGTTTTAAGTTTTTTTGTTTTAATTTATGGGGTCAGGGCTTCAGTCGCAGGTCAGGCGGCATGGTTTTCCAGTTGTCGAGTCCTGCTATAGATAGGTTTAGAGGAGAGTGTGTGTAATGTGCCATTGAAGGCGGATCTGGTGGGTCTTATGGGGGTGTGGAAATGTATAGAGTCATTGAGCTAGTGTACATCCCGGTTATATAGAGTCTTGTGTAGGATGGTGAGGTTCTTGTAGCTGATTCTGAATGGGATTGGGAGCCAGTGAAGGTCTTTGAGGATGGGGTTAATATGGTCCATTCTGCGTGTGTTGGTGAGTATTCTGGATGCGGCATTTTGTAGCAGTTGTAGGGGTTTGATAGTTGGTGCAGGGAGGCCTAGGAAGAGGGAGTTGCAGTAGTCTAATTTGGAGAATATTAGGGCTTGGAGTACGGTGCGAAAATCATTAAAGTGGAGTAGAGGTTTAAGTTTTTTTAAAACATGAAGTTTGTAGTAACCTTCTTTTATTGTGGAGTTTATGAATTGTTTAAGGTTCAGATGGCTGTCTAGGATGACGCCAAGGTCTCTAACTTGTTGTGCGATAGGGGTTGAAGGGGGAAGGGTGTTAATGTCAGAGGTGGCTGAGGTGTTGTGGTTGTGTGAGATGATAAGGAGCTCCGTTTTGGAAGGGTTAAGAGCGAGATTAAGGATAGAGAGGAGATGGGTAATGGTTTCGAGGCAGCTTTCCCAGATCTTGAGGGATTTAGGGATGGATTCAGTGATGGGGATAAGGATTTGGACGTCGTCCATGTAGATGTAATGAGTGAGTCCTAAACTGGATAGGAGTTGGCATTGGGGCAGCATGTATATATTGAAAAGGGTAGGGGATAGGGAGGAGCCTTGGGGGATGCCCCGAGTTAGGTTTATAGGTTCTGACTCATTGTTACCATTTTGACTATGTAGTGTCTATTGGTGAGGTAGGATTCAAGCCATCAGAGGGCATTGCTGGTAGTGCCAATTTCGGTGAGGCGGTTTAGTAGGATTTCGTGGCTGATGGTGTCGAAGGAAGAGGAGATATCTAGCATGACAAGGATGTAGGAATGCCCTTTGTCAATACCTTTAAGTAGAGTGTCAGTGAGGGAGATTAGGAGGGTTTCAGTACTGAAGAATTTACGGAAGCCGAATTGAGAAGGGTACAAGATCTTGTTTTTCTCTAAATGTTCTGAGAGTTGGATGTTTATAACTTTTTCCATAAATTTTGCAAGGAAGGGAAGGTTTTGAGATAGGTCGATAGTTAGCAGTTTCATAGGGGTTGAGGTTGGGTTTTTTAAGGGTAGATTTTATGATGGCTTGTTTTAATGAAGTGGGAACACTTCCAAAGGTGATAGAACAGTTGATGATATCGGCTAATGGTTTAGAGATGATGTTGGGAATTGTTAGGAGTTGTTTGGAGGGTATGGTATCGGTGGGTTGTGATGCAGATTTAATTTTCTTGAGAAGGGTTTCTATTTCGGATGAGAATGTGGATTCAAAGGAGTCTAGTGTTGCTTGAGGAATGTTTGGGGGGTTGATAGATGAGGTGGTGAAGGCGGGGAAGCTTGATGTAAGCTTAGAAATTTTGTCGTGGAAATAATGGGCAAGATCATTACGCATGTTGTTGTTGTC
This sequence comes from Rhinatrema bivittatum, assembly GCF_901001135.1. Taxonomy (NCBI): domain Eukaryota; kingdom Metazoa; phylum Chordata; class Amphibia; order Gymnophiona; family Rhinatrematidae; genus Rhinatrema; species Rhinatrema bivittatum. The sequence goes on from NC_042618.1 coordinate 369,133,278, forward strand.
TGCATTGGTAAGGGGGATGGTTTTGGTTAGAGATGTGAACCGGAATCGGTTCCGATTCCGGGTTCGGGGACTATCGGGAAATTTTTTGCGTGCGGTCCGATCGTTTTTTGTTTTTATCGGCTGCGCCCGAGCCGATAAACAAAACACCCACCCCCACCCTTTAAAATACATCCTTTAGCTTCCCCCACCCTTCTGACCCCCCCCCCCAAAAAAAACTTTTTAAAAGTACCTGGTGGTCCAGTGGGGGTCCCGGGAGCGATCTCCCGCTCTCGAGCCGTCGGCTGCCACTAATCAAAATGGCGCTGATGGCCCTTTGCCCTTAGCATGTGACAGGGTATCCGTGCCATTGGCCGGCCCCTGTCACAAAATGGCGCGGGCCATCCATTGCTCCTACCATATGGTAGTGGCAGCCGACGGCCCGAGAGCGGGAGATTGCTCCTGGGACCCCCACTGGACCACCAGGTACTTTTAAAAAGTTTTGGGGGGGGGGTCGGGAGGGTGGGGGAAGCTAAAGGATGTGTTTTAAAGGGTCGGGTGGGTTTAGGGGTTGTTTTTGTGTGCCATTTTTCCCACCCGCCCCCAAAACGATAAGAGAACCCCACAAACAATTTTGTGGGGTTTTCCTGTCTGTTTCGGGGAGCCCCTGATTTCTGACGAGTTTGAAAATATCGTATGATATTTTCAATCGTCAGAAAAATGGTTCACATCCCTAGTTTTGGTGAGGTCAGAGACATAGGAGAAGAGGGCTTTAGCATTGAATTGGATGTCATGTATTCTTAGGGCGTAGAAGTCATGTTTGGTATTGTGGATGGTGGTTCTGTAGAGGGCAAGGACAGATTTGTATCAGGCCTGTTGTGAAGGGGAGGGATTTGTGTGCCATTTCTTTTCAGAGTTTCGTAGGTTGCGTTTGTGTGTTTAGTTCAAGTGTGTACCACAGTATTTTGGAGTTGTGGGAGGGGTTGAGTTCTTTGGTGGTTAGGGGGCAGATTTTGTTGGCGATGTCATTGATAATGTTGTTCCAGTTGGAGAACACAGATTTGGGGTTGGATAGATCGAGATCACTGAGGGCATCAGTGAGAGCGAGGGTTAGTTTGTCTTTGGAGCAGTGTTTTCTGAATTGGAAGGTTGTGGAGTGTGAGGTTTGAGGGGCTGAGGTTTTTGTTATGGAGAGTTTAGTTTTGATGAGGAAATGTTCAGACCAGGGGACAGGGGTGCACTTGGGTGTTTCAGAGTGGTGGATGTGAGAGTTAAAAAAAAAAAAGGTCTAAAGGGTGGCCAGCTTTGTGAGTGGGGCTGGCTATAATTTGCTTGAAGCCCATGGTGATCATAGCGGCTAAGAAAGCTTCACATGATGGGGATGGGGGGATAGCGTCTACGTGGAGGTTGAAGTCTCCTAGTAGGACAGTAGGTATGTCCAAATTGATTTTGTCTGCAATGAATTCAATAAGGGGAGAGGGATTGTTTTCAAGGAGGCCTGGGGAGGGGGGGGGGGGGGGGGGGAGGTAAACTAGGCATATTTGGAGTTGGGGTGATTTGAAGAATCCTATTTCAGATTGGGGGTGTGTGTGAACTGTTTGGGATTTTAATCTGAGTTCTTTTTTAGTTGCCAACAGGATGCCGCCGCCTCTTTTTTTGATCCTGGGTAGGGAGAGGATGTCGTATAGGTGGTTAGGAAGTTGGTTAAGGAGGACTAGGTCAGTTTGCTTAAGCCATGTTTCTGTTACAGCACAAATGTCTGGATTGTCATCAAGAAGAAGGTTATTCAGGATGGGTGTTTTCTTAGTTAGGGATTGGGAATTGAATAGAATAATGGAGAGGGTTGTAAGGCAGAGGAATTATCAATGGGGATAATATGATGGAATCTTGAGTGAGGGGTGGGGTCGGATAGGAGTGTTTTTTTAAGGTTACATAAGGAATAATGGATGGTGGGTATGGGTTGGGTAGCCATAATTGGATATAAAAGAATTAGGGGTGGGGTGAGCAGTGATACAGAAAGTGACTGAATAAGGGGTGGAGAAATAAGCGGGGGTGGAAGTAATGGAGGGCTTTGGGGAGAGGAGGTGTGCTGGGCGGAGGGGGGACAGCACACATAGGCAACTGCTGAGTGAATTAGTGGGCAGTAAAAGGGAAAGGGATTGATGGAGGGGGGGGCGGGTGGGGATTGGATGTAAGATATGTATAAGAGAGAGGTAGAGTGGCGGGTAGCTTAAGGGGGAGCGCTCCTTTGGCGCGTGGCGCCTACGGCTCACCGGCGGGGATTTTAAAGTCCTGTCCCTCATAGTCATGGTGAGGTGGATTTAGTGGGCGGAGTTAGCTGCAGGCTGGTCCTAGGCAGCTCTGGGGGTGTCCGATTGTGCCTGGGGGATTGCTGTGGGTTCTCCTTGTGTCGGTTCCGGGATGTAGGGCCGATTCTGGGCCTCGCTGGGGCGGCAGTGCTGGGGCCAATTATGGGCCTTCCGGGCCTCGTTGGTGTGGCGGTGTTGGGGCTGAAATTGGGCCTTGCTGAAGGGGGGGGGGGGGGGAGATAGGACCGCGTCGCGGTCGGATCAGGCACTGGCTAGTCAGCGGGTCGGAGAGGCGGCGGCTCGGGTGCAGAAAGGCAGCACAGCTCACGGGCGGGGATTTTAAAGTCCTGTCTCTCGTCACAGACTGGAGGAGGGGGCTTCCTGTCCCACTGTAATCATGACATGGAGCAGCGACTGATTAAAAGGCTGGCACCGGACATGTTCGAGGTTCTTGGATGAATGGCTAGACACCTCACGAGCCACCGCGGTAAGTTCACCTCACCCATAAATGGGCAGACAGCAGCGGATATAGACATAAGGGATGTTTAACTAGGTGTTTTTCCCATTGAAACAGAATGGGAAAACATCCTTTAGTAAATAAGCCCCAGAAATTGGCATTAGATGATCACTTGGCAAAGTGCACCTCTGATGCCAGACAAATAAACCATACTTGTTGGCATATGTGTGTTTTTGTTGTCTTTTCTGTTTCCACAGTTCTCGAGCAGCAAGCTGCCGGTCCCAACCAGGAATGCCCAGGACTCAGCTGGGAAGCCCTAGGGACCAGCCGAGGTGCCACTGGGACGAGCTGCCCAATAGCAATGCTCCACAGGCCATTAAAGATGGATGCAGAGACACAGTGGGAGGAGGAGGAGCAGCAGCAGCAGGAGGCACAGCGATCACAGGCCCTGTTTTTGATCCAGTCCCCAGGCGCAAGAAGTCCATTTAATGTCGACCTGGATCTGGAGACCTTAATGGAGTCAAGGATGGACTGGCAACTTTGTCAAGAACAGTTGGCGAGAGAACTAGGAAGAGGGAGTAAGCGAATGAATAAATCCAGAGGGTAGACCCGCTCAGTGTCAAGCTCTGACAGTTCATCATCCGACTTCTCGTTGTCTGAATCATCATCGAATAAGAACCAGGGGTTTGAAGGGTGGCCAGCTTTGTGAGTGGGGCTGGCTATAATTTGTTTGAAGCCCATGGTGATCATAGCAGCTAAGAAAGCTTCACATGATGGGGATGGGGGGGATAGCGTCTACGTGGAGGTTGAGGTCTCCTAGTAGGACAGTAGGTATGTCCAAATTGATTTTTTCTGCAATGAATTCAATAAGGGGAGAGGGATTGTTTTCAAGGACGCCTGGTAAACTAGGCATATTTGGAGTTGGGGTGATTTGAAGAATCCTATTTCAGATTGGGGGTGTGTGTGAACTGTTTGGGGTTTTAATCTGAGTTCTTTTTTAGTTGCCAATAGGATGCCGCCGCCTCTTTTTTTGATCCTGGGTAGGGAGAGGATGTCGTATAGGTGGTTAGGAAGTTGGTTAAGGAGGACTAGGTCAGTTTGCTTAAGCCATGTTTCTGTTACAGCACAAATGTCTGGATTGTCATCAAGAAGAAGGTCATTCAGGATGGGTGTTTTCTTAGTTAGGGATTGGGAATTGAATAGAATAATGGAGAGGGTTGTAAGGCAGAGGAATTGTCAATGGGGATAATATGATGGAATCTTGAGTGAGGGGTGGGGTCGGATAGGAGTGTTTTTTTTAAGGTTGCATAAGGCGTAATGGATGGTGGGTATGGGTTGGGTAGCCATAATTGGATATAAAAGAATTAGGGGTGGGGTGAGCAGTGATACAGAAAGTGACTGAATAAGGGATGGACAGGGACAAGCTCTTCACAGAGTTGCTATGCCGTCTAGATAAAAGAAACCGGCTCAGCATTTGGTCATCACAGAGTTGCTGTGCCGTCACGCACAGTGGATGCTCTTATGTCAAGCATCTTCAAGCAGCACACTCACTAAGAAGTCATCCTTCATCCTCTGGGTCTATAACGGCCTACTTTAACTAGCCTACAATCTCTTTGTCTCTTGTGAGGCTGTCCCGTTTCCGGCTCCATGCTGCGGTGTGTCATTTCTTCTCATCTCCTGCAAGTCCTGCCTCGATGCTGCTGGGTGTCATTTCTTCTCATCTCCTGCAAGTCCTGCCTTGATGCTGCCGGGTCTCGACCTGGGCCTCCTGCCTCCATGCTGCTGGGTTTGTGCTGCTCCTGCGGTGGTGATGCAACACTCTGTGGTCCTACTCCTGCTACCTACATGCTGAACTGTTTGCTCCTTCACCTGCTGCCTACATGCTGAACTTTGCTGCCCTGGCCCTTAGACTGTCCTCTTTGACTGCACTCATTCAACATGTACTGTCTGGGCCTTTGCATTTACACACACATAGTAGTGCTTTATGTAGCTGTAAATTTACAGCACTATGCTAGCTTTTGGGGTGCCACTTCATGTTTCTATATTCTTAGTTTTAATCATGATTCTGCATTAAAGATAACATGCAATACCTGTATATGTCATGATGCTGTTTCCATGTAGTTATATACAGTTTTACACTGAATGTGCTATTATTGAAAAGTACATTGTTTTTTGCAATTTGCTATCTTGTCCTTGCAGAATGTGATTACCTAAGACACTGGATTTATTTCAAGCAATGCACTACATTTGTTTGCTAATAAAGTGCTCACTGCTTGCAAAGATGAACTTTCTGGTGGTGTCCTTTCATTGTGTGGTTTTTGTGTTTATGGTAGCAAAGATAAAAGGTTTGCTTTCCACATGACCTTGCAGGCTCCAGTGACCTGCCACATTCCAAATTTCCACTTATAGAACAAGCAAGAACATATGGGCTATGATATTACAATGAAAGCTACATGTATGCTGATAAATAAGAAGCCCCTTACTATGGCCCTTCACTGTTGCCTCTTGTTGCCTTCTACACATGTCATACTGTTAGGTAACCCCTGCTTACAAGGGCCTATATGTTACCTGCTCTATATCTTAAAGGCCAACACATGATATAATGTGCATGTACAGGCTGGGTGGTGAAAAGGGTGAACTTGGAGTGTTCATGACCCAACTGTTAACTTTCTCACCCCTTACCCTTGCACTCCTGACTGAAGTATGTGACCACAGAAATGTATAGCTTACACTAAACACACAAAGTTGTAATCTTACTTTGTCTTGGTAAGAAGGCATGGGGTGTGCAGTGAAATGTTCAGAGGTCTGGAGAGTCTTATAGGCAATGTTGATACCAAGGTGTGTAGAAATTGCATGCACAGAATTAGTGTCAGGCTTTGTGCCAATGTGCGCGATGGGCCCACTGTTAACGGCGAGGCTGGCCATCCTGGCTCCTGTCCTGCTGTCGGGAGTGTGCTCTGGGCAGCATGAGGGGAAGGGGAGAACAATGCATGCCGCATGCTCAATTCCCCCCCCAACCAGACGACGGTGTGACCACGTGGTGGCGTCATCAGACTGGGGTCGGGCGCCCGACCCCAGGCTCCATTTAAATGGCCGGCATGTGCTTGCCGGCCCTTTTCCCCTCCCTGGCTGGCGCAATTCGGACCATGGGGAACTTTGCCCATCCAAGCCGGTACGTGGGTCAAAGCACTGAGGAGGCTACAGCTCAGAGCTGCAGTGTGCTCGATCCTCCTGTTGGTTCACTGAGGCCGCAAGCTTATGCAATGGTTCAGGCTCCGCTTCCTCAGGAAACTCGGCCTATCACAGCGATGGCTCCCACAAGTTCCAACGGTACATTACACGAAATGAGCAAAGAAAAATGCCCGAGCACGGCACTGCACCATCTTCTGGCCCTGGAGTCGGCCTAAGTGAGTCTGAGAGTGCAATTGCGGGTGAAGCAGCCGGGGTCGCACGCGAAAATTCAGGCGCAGATAAGGGCGAGAGAACTAGGAAGGGAGAGTAAGCGAATGAATAAATCCAGAGGGGAGGCCCGCTCAGAGTCAAGTTCTGACAGTTCATCATCCGACTTCTCGTTGTCTGAATCATCCTCGAATAAGAACCAGGGAAGAACCAACAACGCAGAGGATTCATCACGAGGGCCCCCAGCACTGACGTTCCTATACCAGCTATGGGAGAGTGTCCCCAGGTCTCTCCGAAAGAAGATTAAAAAGCAGACCTATATAGATATTTTCAGAATTATGAAGGGCTGAAGGCAAGGAGGAAACAGGAAGACGAAAACCAAATGCGACCAGGTATCCAGTGTAAACAAGTCTGTTCCACAGAGCATTATCAATTGGGCGAGGGCATTTTTGTGGATGACAAGTGTGGTTGGCTGGGGCAATCCATCTCAGTATGGTCCCATGCTAAGCTATGCAGATACCATTCTGGAAGCCTACCGCAAGTACAATGGCTGGGCCTGGCTAAATTATGATGAGTTGTTTAGAGAAGAAATGGAGGAAAATCGCCATATGTCATGGGGCACACAGGATGTTGGTCTTTGGCTAAGACAGATGGAAAGTAAAGCTGCAGACGCCTGCGCTACCAGTGTGCATTCCATCAAGGTAGGGCACCAAACAACAACACCCGGACAGGCCACCTCCAGTGCCTCTAGCAGTGGTACTTACTGGCAGTATAAGTCTTCCTATGGCTTTCAAGGCTGCAAGTTCAAACACGTCTGCTCCATCTGCCTTGCCCCTCTCTCAGCCATGAAATGCCAGAACAACAACAATGGGGGGAGTAATATCAGGCCTAAAGGAATATAACACTTTTCCTTTAGCACCATCTCCCAGAAACTTGGATGCCATGCGGCCATGGTTTAATCTATATCCCAGGAGGAAAGCAGCAAAAAAAATACTGAACTGTTTTCAGTACGGTTTCCCCATACATTTCCAGGACGATATCGAAGGCACGCATGCAGAGAACATTCCCTCCACAGCGAGGCACAAGGACCTGGTTCAGTGGAATCTGGATTTGGAATTGGCCATGGGCAGAATCGCCGGACCGAGTTTCCTCCTTTCAACAAAATGATCTCCCCTTTAGCCATTGTCCCAAAAAAAGAACCAGGCAAGTATCACCTAATTCAAAACTTGTCTTACCCATGCGGGGCCTCCGTGATTGATCATTTGCCAGTCGAGTGTACAGTGCAATATGCATCATTCAACAGCACCATCGCCATACTCCGTGAGTGCAGCAGAGGGACCCTCTTGGCAAAAACCAACATAGAGTCCGCTTTCCGCTTGCTTCCAGTCAACACCAGCAGTTTCCCTTTACTGGGTTTCTGCTTCAAGGGTGAGTATTACTTTGACAAATGCATGCCAATGGGGTGCCCTGTATCATGCACATATTTCGAGCTGTTCAGTTCATTCCTTCATTGGGCAACTGCTCAGAAAGCCGGTTTGGAAACCATAGTCCACTATCTAGACAATTTCTTATTTGTAGATCCATCAGATTCACAGACATGTGCGCACCTGTTGTCCAGATTTCACAGCTTAGCTCTTGAATTTGGCATGCTCTTAGCACAGGAAAAACAGAGGGCCCTGCTATGGTGGTAATATTTTTGGGAATTGAGCTGGACTCCACTGCGATGATATCCCGATTGCCTCAAGAAAAGCTGCAGAATCCACATTCTATGCTCGGATACGCGCTGTCTGCTAAGAAATTGACCTTAGTGGGGGTGCAATCTCTCATTGGCACCCTAAACTTCGCATGCCATGTCATATCGATGTGTTGCGGAAGGTGAGGGAGTTATTGAGCCATTGCATATTTTGGTTATGTAAGGTTTTGTGTATGATGGTGACGGTTTTGTATTGGATGCGTTGTTGGATAGGGAGCCAATGTTGGTCTTTTAGAATGGGGGTGATGTGCTCGTTCCTGCGTGTGTTGGTGAGGATTCGAGCGACTGCATTCTGGAGCATTTGGAGGGGGGTGATGGAGATTTTGGGAAGGCTGAGGAGGAGTGCGTTGCAGTAGTCGACTTTTGTAAATATGGTTGCTTGGAACACTGTACTGAAATCGTTGAAGTGGAGGAGGGATTTTAGTTTTTTAGTGTTTGTAGCTTAAAGTAACAGTCTTTCATGGTGGTGCTGATGAACTTTTTTAGGTTGAGTTGGTCATCAATGATGAGGCCAAAATTTCTTGCGTGATGTATAGTTCGGATTGAAGTTGGGAGGGAGTTGATTTGGGTGGAAGTGAGGGGATTGTGTTGGGGTGAAATTATCATGAATTCCATTTTGGAGGTGTTGAGGGCAAGGTTAAGGCTGGTGAGGAGGTTATTTATGGTGGAGAGGGCAGTTTCCCAGGTTTTGATTGCATTGGATAGGGATGGCGATTTGTACGTCGACCACATAGATGAAATGTGTAAGACCAAGTTCGGAAAGGAGGTGGCAGAGTCGAAGATAGTGAGGAGCCTTGGGGAACTCCTTGAGGAAGGTTAATTGCTTTGGAGTCGTGGTTACCTATTCTAACTTTATATTGTCTGTCTTTTAGGTAGGATGCGAACCAGTGAAGTGGAGTACCAGAAATGCCAATTTCAGAGAGCCAATCAAGTAGGATTTTATGGCTTATGGTATCAAAAGCTGAGGATACGTCTAGAAGTGCGAGAATGTATGAGTGGCCTTTGTCTAGTCCTTTGAGTAGGTAGTCGGTGAGTGTGAGGAGGAGGGTTTCTGTATTGAAGTACTTAGGGAAACCAAATTGTGAAGGGTAGAGGGTATTGTTATCTTCTAAGTAGTCGGTTAGTTGCATGTTGACTACTTTTTCCAGACCTTTTGATATGAAGGTAGGTTGGAAATTGGACGGTAGTTGGTTAGTTCAGTTGGGTCGAGCTTTGGTTTCTTTAGGATAGGTTTGACTAGCGCTTGCTTTAGTGAGGTGGAGACATGTCCCATGGTGATAGATTGATTTATGATGTGTGTTAAAGGTTGTGAAATAGTGTTGGGAATAGAGAGAAGGAGTTTGGTGGGGATAGTGTCAATGGTTTTAAAATCATAAATATATTTATTTTCCAATTGAAGGAGTAATCGGTCTAAATTACCCCACCCCCCCAAACTCAATACTGGTTGTTGAATAACGCAGAATTTATAATCGTTAAATTTGTGTCCTTTTTCAACAGAGTGCTCTACTAATGGTTTTACTCCTATGCTCAATGATCTGCCGATATATAACTTATTACATGGACAGATTGCTGCATATATGACTCCTTTACTTTTACAGTTTGTAAAGGACTTGAATTTAAAGATTCTCTGTTGACCAGGTATCTGTATGGAGTCTGCTTTGATGTTTACATTACATACAGAGCATCTACCACAGGGCAAAACAATTAGAGAGTTTAATAAAAGGATCATTGAGCATAGGAGTAATATTAACAGGTCTGTATTATCTAAACCATTAGTAGAGCACTCTATTGAAAAAGGACACAAATTTAACGAGGCACAACACATATCTTAATGATTTTTATGTTTTACTATAGCCCCTGAGGCAGCCACTCAATTGGTGGCGAAACTCGGCCAGAGGAGGGCAAGGTGGAATGATGGCCATGGGAGTGTAGTCAATAGCTCCAATGACTTTGGGAAAGTGTGCAAAGGCTTAGAAACCTCTCTAAGTCCTTCAAGTCCTGCCTGTCACAAGGAAATTTTATGTATCACTTAATGCGGTCAGTGACAGCTACGATAACCAGGTCCAGACAGCATGAGAATGTACTATGGGACATTTCCCCCTCAATCCCTACTATGGTTTGGAAGGAACCCCTTGCCATAAAATGGAGGTTGGCCAAGAGTTTGGTGAGGCCGGGGATGGCGTGGGAAATTGTGATGACAGGATCCAGATCCCCTTGGATGTCTTCATATAATTCCAGGATTGCCTGAGAGCTGAGATGATACCTGCTTACCACAGAGTCCTCTGGCATGCCCAGAAAGGATGTTCATGGTGGAAAGACACGCTTCCTATGTCTCCTGTGCCGTGGCTGGGCATCTGCCCACCGCTGGGCCGGGGCCTGAGCCCGCAGCATCGGAGCCTCTGCCTGCGCTGCTGGCACTTCCCTTGGACGTCTTGGAAGTGGCATTGACTGCTGTTCTGGTTGTCCTTCTTCCATATTTTGTTGTCTGCGACGAGCCTGGCAAGGCATTAAGTTTGCTTGTACAAATACACTGGACAGTGACAAAATGGTACGTAGACCTGGTAAAAACAGGTATTTTTATTGGTCCAGGAATGCTTGGTAAGTGTGCAGGGATCATTTGGAGTGTTTATTGTGCGCAGTATGTGCCATGATATCGCGGGCCGCAATAATGCCTGCGATCGGACCATACCACCAAGGAAAAAGGTGTAGTAGTTATCCACCTTACTGACCTGCGATAATGTGCGATACTTATCGCACGCAGTGCTACCACCCCCTACTTTACATTTTTCCCCGCTCCCAACTCATCCCACTTGAATATTCATTTTTGCATTTGCATATGCAATTTGCGATAGGCAGTTTTAGTGCACCACACGGTAGTATCACACGCAATACCGCCATAATGTGCACGATAACGGCATATTGCAATTTGATAATTGACCCCTGTATATTAGTGTTTCTATGCTCAGTATAACAGTATTCCCTAGTGTAATTGTATTGTTGATGTGATCAGCGAACCACTGCAACGCCTGTAGACTTTTTGGCACAAAATATGTTTTTGAAATTAAAACTGTGTAAAAGGGAGCCATAATAGTCATTCAGTTCATCTACAGAAGAGCCTTAGCATTTTGTGCTGTTTTAAGAAATGTAGCAGTATTCCCAGTGTTTTACTCAAATGATAGTCAAGCTAATATGATCTTGTTGAACTGTATTGTGTGCAGATTTTCTCTTTTTTATCAACATTTTACTAATATAACTTCAAACTATGAAATTTCTTTTCAAGTCTTCAAGAAATCCACAGTTAGGCAATGATGCTTCAGTAGTACAACTGATGGATAATTACTACTTATTTTAAAGCAACAAGGGTTGCTAAAGTTCAGCTTTGATATCTGCAGTCTGGAATAATATATTTAGCTGGGTATCTCCCAACAGGAAAGATATATTTTTGTAGTTAGAGATGCTTCAGTGAGACCAATTCCAATTTCATGGGAGACATTTTAACTACTCATCCAGCATATTCCATGGACTAGGCAGGAAGTGATGTGACTTTCAAACAGTTGGCAAGGCAAGTTATCTGATTCTTAGGGACCTTCATTTTCGGTTTTTATTTTTTTCATTCTTCCTGGGAATTTATCAGAGTTTATTATGACAACAAAAACAGGAGAAAATCAGTGGAAGAAAGTGACTCTTTCCTGGGTAAATATTGGACTCAGCAGCATCCCTATCTCAACTCCCAAGCTCTAATATGTCCCTTTCTCTCTCCACACCCCTGAGAATCTGACTTCCCTCACATTGCACAGCATTCCTCCTTACTAGAGATGGCTCAATATGTCTTCTCTCTCCTTTGGCAGCAGCTTACTGAAGCTCCTTTGCTCTGCAGCACAGCACTTCTTTTTTGCGGGGCCATTGAGCCTGCCAGAAGTGCTTCTGGTGGGCGTGGCACGCTTCAGTTTCTGCACTGGCAGCACTAACCAGCAGGCACTTTGGCTGCTTGGAGGGAGGGGAGAGGCAAGTGCTCGCTCTCTGGTACCACATCAGTGCCACTGGAAAGCATGCACTTTTGCTTTTGGGGGGGTGGGACTTGAAATGCTACTGGCTTTGACCTACACTGGCTTCCAACAGTTGCTGGAGGCCTTGAGAGACTGCATCTGCAGCTCTGGAACTGCCCTTTAATGTCTAGAATTAGGATTAAAATCGGTTTAAACTGATTATCACTTGGAAAAATCTGGGAGTTTGAGTGAAAATCGGTTTAAACTAAAAATGAAGGACCCTACTGATTCTTTATATTTTTTCTTAACTTTTTGATGTCAGAGTGTGGCATCATATCCTTCCTGTCTTAAACTCTATGTGCTACCAGTGGGTGAACAAGGACTGAAAATGATGAAACTGTTGGGAGAGTAGGACAGATGTAAGACAAATGAAATTTTCTCTTCTGTAATTAAAATAAGTTTGTAAAATTTGAATTGTGAAGTTGTATTTTCTGGGTTGCTCTGACTTGCTTCCACATCCCCATTACTGGCAATGAAAATGGATTACTATATGATCAGTTTGTTCTTCAAGCTTATGACATTGTCTGACAGTTATCGACAATGATGACAAAAACAAGAACATAGGGCTTTTTGACATTCATGGTCTTTTTCTTTGTTTTATTTTCAGAAGGTTGGGGATAATTTCAAAAGGACTGCTTCAAATGGGGGAGCATGGAGTACACTGAGTTACAGCATCTATCTTCTCGAAGATAGAACCTGTAACTCCTGATGCAGATACACTGAGTATTTCAATGTATTTGAATTGTACTCCGTAGTCCCTCCTGATGCAGCCCTTTGGGCGAAACATGGTTACCATGTCAGGGGACATTACCCTATTTTAATGGACCTTGTTTTAATTCAAGAAGTTAGGGAGTTTCACCATTTCAATAAAGACTACCGTAATTGTTTGTGCTACTACACCTAGGTAAGGACTATTTCAATTGTTTCACGCTCTCTTTTCTTTGTTGATTCTCACAATTGAGCATTTAATTTCTTCTCCGACTTCCTGTGGCTTGGTCTTAGCAGTACCATTTAAGAACCTATGCACTGGACTTCCGGTGATGACATAGCGGAGTCGGAAGCCTTGGGGAAGAGCTCCGTGGACCCCTCTCCGAAATCCCAGGTTTTTTATATATTTTATCGCCCCATTCCTCTGTTTTTTGGGACCATCTGGTAGCGGTGGTGACCGTGGTGGGGAAGAGTGCAAAATCAGACAGTGGGGACAGTGAGGGATGCGGCACCGCATCACTCGAAGTTCAGCAGAGCAACAAGGCAGTACCTTTAAAATTTCAGCCGTGCCTGAGACTCCTAAAACACTGGCAAGCGTGTCAGCAGAAGCGCTCCAGCAAATTTCAAATAGTGTCACCGCGGCCCTCAATGACCAGCTTATTAAAATATAAACCTCAATGGAAGAGATTAAAAACACTATAGCAGGGCAGTCCAAATGGCTGGACCAGGCAGAGCAATATCTCTCCGATCATGGAGACCGGCTGGGGTCGGCTGAGCAGCAAGTGAGGGAGCTGCAGGCCAAACACACAATACTTTTGGATAGAATTGAGGACCAGGAGAATTGATGCCGCAGGAACAATATTAAAATTATTGGCTTGCCTGAGTCCCTAAAGGAAGAGGCACTGCACGATTTCTTAGAGCGCTGGCTTCCTGAAAAACTAAAGCTTGTCCTGCGTAATGATCAGCTCCTGTGTGAACGCATCCATCGAGTGGGCCCACCGCGGGAAAATGCTACTAGGCTGCGCCCGGTGATGGCCCATATCCTAAATTGGGCCCACAAGACCCAGCTACTGCAGGCTTTTCGCCAGCAGTCGGCAGTGGAATATCAAGGAAATCGCATCCTTCTTTTCAATGATTTCTCCGCAACTACAGCTGCCCAGCACAGAGAGATATCTCCCACCTGTTCGGAACTCCACAGACGAGGGATCCGTTTTGCCCTACTATATCCTGCTAAACTGAGGGTCTCCCATGAAAATAGAGTGATTTTCTTTAACACTAAGGATCAAGCGGCAGCTTTTTTAGCTTTGCCAGCGGAGAATGCAACCTGACTCTGGAGACTACACTTGGCTATGACTTTGCATATCTGCTTCAATTAAGGACCGTGTAGTGAGTACTACCGGACTTGGATCTACTGTTAGGGCTATGGTTCTGCCCGGTTACTGATGCCTGGCCCTTGTTACTTATCTGGCATCTCTGACCTAGGGTGCAGACCATTGACCTGTGTTCTTGGTGCCAAGGACCATTATCATGGATACCTATCCTTATCCCAGGCTTTCCTGGCAGTTTAAAGAAGTTGTTTTCATTGAAAAAGACGATTTCATATGATTTGGTAGGGGTGTTATATGTAAACAGATTTGATGTAATGGAGAGGGGACATGGGGGGTTATTCCTGAATACAGACAGATATGCGTGATCTATGTGAAGGGGGACCTCTAGCCTCTTGGAGCATAATAATGTTATTTGTGGTTCAGTATGTATGGCGAATGAGTGTGAATTTGGGTGGATGTGTGTGTGTGTGTGAGGGGTGAGAAGGCACAGAGGTATGTAGACAAGGGGAGGAGACCGAGAGGAGGGTTTTTCACTTATCAGGACCATGGTTGAGACACTGGAGGGGTTACTACTCTTGGGGACTAGGCTGGGAGGCCCTGAGATATTAGTCACATATCTATATGCCTGGAGTCCTCTGTGGACTCTCCTTATCAATCCACATACTGCAGGTAAAAATGGTTAAGGTCAAGGTCACTTCATTAAATGCTGATCGGATACACTTGCCTATAAAAAGGGGAAAAGCTAATATCCATGTTTCGGTGCCTACGCTCTAATGTGGTGTTTTTACAGGAAACTCACTTGATGGATAGAGAATATAGGAAATTGAAGAGAGACTGGGTGGGACGATGCGTGTACTCTTCCTTCTCCTCTCGAAAATGTGGCATGGCCATCCTTTTTCACTAGCAGTTACCCTTTCAAGAAGACAGAGTGTGGCAGGACCCTGACGGGCGCTATGTAATAGTGGCAGGGATGTTAAATGGACAGAAGCTGGCGTTCTGTAATCTATATGTGCCTAAGGTGATTATCAGCTGGTGGTGGGAGGGTGACTTTAACACAGTAATGGACAAAGCTGTTGACTGTAAATCTCCCAGGGTAGGGGGCCAAAGAGATCGACAGATGGGGGTTAACTTTGTATCACACGAGCTACAATTGCTGGATGTTTGGCGGGTACTCCATCCTGGGAAGCAAGTTTTACTTTCTTCTCCAAGCCTCACCAAGCATACTCTAGACTGGATTATTTACTGATTTCCGATACTCTGTTTCCGAGGGCAGAACATGCCACTATTGGCACTATTTCTATTTCCGATCATGCTTCCATTTCTGTGTGCCTGGAGATTGGGAACTCACACCACGCCCCTTTCTCGTGGCACATGCGTCCCGACCTCTTCCTTGATAAATCTTACTTATTTGAATACCTGTTGGGAGGAATATATAAAATCTAATACTGCCCCAGACATTTCCTTTGCCACTCTATGGGAAGCTGGTAAAGCTGTGATCCAAGGTCATATCATTGTGTATGTGGCCAAACTGACCAGGACCCGCAAAAAGGAGATCCTCCACCTCACTAAGGTGTTCAAGTCACTTCAGTTACCCTTGTAACTCTACAATCGCAGTTGGCAGCAGGGCGATCACTCCCACTGTCTCTTTTTGGCTGCTGTGCTTTAGTGAAAATGGTGATTGTCCCCAAATTACTCTATAAATTACATATGCTACCCTGCTGGCTTACAGTAAAAAATCTGAAAAAATTTCAATCAGCTATTACCCAGTTTATTTGGGCCGGTAAAAGAGCAAGGGTAAAGTACACCACTCTGACAAGCTTTAAGGAGCAGGGGGGTTTGAGCCTACCAGATTTCCGCTTCTATAATGTAGTCTGCCAACTGAGGTTTGTGGGAGGATGACTTACTGACTCTTATGTTTATTGTGACCCGAGCCTACTAAAAAAAAATGTCGGCCCCCGGTACTCATCTTTTTCTCTTACAGGCCAGCCCAACTATGCTGCGAGCTTTGGAGTTTCCTCAGATACTACCTTACCCATGCATACCGGCCTGGTGGTGGCTCCATGCTGCTCAAGGACTGATGGGTCTGACACCCCACTATTACAATTACATGTACCTAATGTGTGCACTATTACAATTTTTGTAATAGTATGCACATTAGATACATTTGCTATAGATGCTACAATTTAGCAGGTGTGCTGAAATATTTTCTGCACTGCCTGCAATAGCCATTTTGGTTTACTTGCTAAAAATGTTTTTAGCATGAGTTTTAGTGCATAAGTTCTTTTTTTTTTTTTTTCCAAAATAATTTTTATTGATATATTGCAGAGGAGGTAGATCTTCGGTTTTGGCCTAGGTTATGAAGTATATAGCAGGCTAGAAAGATCTTGCAGACCTTTGTGGAGTTGTAGAGAAGGCAACCACCAGATCTGTCCAGTCAGTGGAAACATGTTTTGTGTAGGTCAAAGGCTCTGTCGATGATTGCCCTGGTCTACTAGTGAGCCCTGTTGTAGCGAGTATCTGTTGCGCTTTGTTGATTAGCTAGTGGGAACATGAGCCAGGGTTTGAGTGGCCCTGTAGGGAAGAAGGCAGAGAAGAGCAGAGTTGTATATCCCTTAGTGTTAGCAGTGAGGTGAGTCCCTGGTTGAGTTTGGAGTGGGCCTTCTGGGTCAATGTTGTAACTTCACCTAGATATGAGGGAGAGAAAAGAGAATATGTTAGTTGCTGTGTGATGGTAGTAAGAATTGCATTCCTTCTTAGAAGCCAGCCCTTAGTGATGTGCCTTCCTGGAACGGCCATGAATTCCTGACTGTAAGAGAATGTAGGCATTGTGACAGGATCCTGGAAATCTGAGCACAACGTCCTTGGCATCGCAGACCATCTGCATGTTGAGGGAGTAGAAGCCCTTGCAGTTGCAGTAGGTGGCGTTGATGCCTCCTGGTGCCCTTATAGGGATGTGAGTGGAATTGATTGCCACAAGACAGAGGGCAAGCATGTAATTTTGTAGAAGTCCTTCATTATTTTTATTGCTGTCTGTTCCGAGGAAAAAATATATAGTGATGTGTTTTCCTGAGAAAATCTGCCATGAATTTTTTGATACATACGGAGGTGGCAGACTGGCTTATTCCAGCCATGACTTCTAGAGGTATTTGGAAGGCTATTTGAAAAGGATTGGATTGGAAGGCAGTTCCTGCCATGAAAGTCATATGCTCTTTCCCCCTATTGAGCATGGCCTTAGACCAGGTTTCGAAAGGTTTGGTTTGGACTCCATGTTTCATTCTGTATCGCCCCCATTTCCCTTCCCCTCTCCCTTTTACACTCTTTCCTGACTGGACCTCCTCAAACAAAAAAAAAATGAAGAAAGGAAAGAAACCTAAGTTGGTTTCTGATTCTCCCTCTGCCTTTTTAATTTTCATAAAGTAAAAAATAAAGGCAAAATTTCTGCACAGGACAATGTTTCCTTTCAGGAGCCTGTGTTGTTCAACAGTGCTTCAGACAGCATTGCAATGATTTAAAAAGAAAAAAGCAAGCTTCCCTTTTTCACATCCCAGGAGTTTTATTTTTTGTTTTATACGTGAAGGGGGTATGTCCTTTCCGGTGGAGCATGGAAGAAAGCCTGTGCTCTATATGCATTGTGTAATACAGAGGAAGATAGGATTGAGTCACGGCTGCGCAGGCAGAGGGAGAAGAATTCGGGGAGCAGAAGGCGATAATCTGATTCAGAGGGGGACCGTTCTGTTGGGGATGGTAGTGCAGTTGGTTCCCACTGGCAGTTAGTTTACCGTGGCTGGCCCAGCATCCATTTTGTATGTGTGTCAAGATTTGAGCTAGGCCCTCCAACCTGGTATCCTGTAGTGCAGGAGCCTACAGCCTTTTCCTCCAGGGCTGCATTTCCTGCTGGTTTTTGTATCAGCCGTTTACTCTCCCTGATGTCCATTTCCTCTGCATCCTGTCAGCATTTTGTGAAAAGCAGAATAAAATAAATAAATTAAATAAAATCTTTTAAGATGTCTACAGTAGGCGTTCTCTTTGGGGCAGGGTACAGCCTCAAGTCCTTCTACTGAAATTTCACTTTTCAGGGGAGTTTCCTTAGATTTTAGATGTTAAGAGAATAAGAAGGCAGAACTAAAAAAAATCCTCTAAGTCGGAGATTTTCCCTGGTCCTAAGTGGCTTAAAGGAGAGTGCCAGTGAGGAAAAGTTGGAGGACGTGGAGTATTCTGAAGTGGAAGACAGCTCTACTGTGGTCAGACTGTTTCATGAAGAAGAACTTTTCTTAATTTTCCATTTCTTGTGGGTGCAAAAACTTTCTGAAGGAGTAATGGAGGAAGGTCCCGAGACCTCAGAAGATCCCAGACAGAAGCCAGTGAGGGTTTTCCATGCTCAGATCAGTCAAGGCTTTTTTGGTTGTTTTGTAATGCGATTCTTCTGAAGCCAGTTTTAAAAGGGACGTGCTCGCCAAAAAAGAAAAGGCAAGATTGTCTCCCCTTATCTCCCAAGAAGTGGGAAACTTAAATTTCCCTGAGGTGGATGCACTGGCTTGTGCGGCGATGTTGAGAACCATGATTCCTGTGGAGGGTAATGCAGCACTCTTAAGATGCACAGGATGGAAAGGAATAGAGGCAGTTCTCAGGTAGGTGTTTGAGATGGCTAATATGTTTCTTCAGGTGGCCCCATGTAACTGTGTTGTTACTAAAACCGGTTTGTGCTTGTCTCATCTTATGCAGGAGGTTTTGCAGGAAAGCAATATTTCACACCTGGAGAGTGCAGCACAACTGGAATTGGTGGGCAGCCTTTGTGGATGCCTCTTTGATTAGTTCTGTAACTGTTCATACCTCAGTTAGGAGCATGGCTTCTAGTTTAGTGGCCAGATATTTGTTTGACTGTGGAGTTGGTCTGCAGATTCAACTTCTATGAGACAGCCAACCGCTCTTTCCTTCTTAGATTGTTACAGGATACTGGCAGTTTGAGCACAGCATAAGAATTTATGTAAAGTGACGAAAACATGCGTATGTGTTTGGACTGGTCTGGCAGGACTCTATGAAAAGAAATTTGCAGGTAAGAGCTGAGGTCTCCATTTATCCCTGATGTTCAGCTTTGAAACTCCCTTCCCATCTTCTCTGCTATTTATTTATTTATTTAGAGCTTTTATATACCGAAGCTCGTTTGTACATCACATCGGTTTACAATTAACAGAAAGCAAGGATGAGGTGGAAAAAGATGAGAAAAACAGTTATATCAAACAATATAATCAGGTAGCATCAATTAAAGAGAAGAGTTAAAGTCTTAGGTAAAGGAGAGTTAGAGGGGAGAAACATTGAGAGGGCAAAGAACGTATTACAATATAACAGTAGTTGGTAAAATTAAAATTAACAAGTAAGAAAGATCATGAAACTATGTACAGGAGGCTTGAAGGAGATTAATGGAGGATGAACTAAGTGAGGGGTGGGGGGGGGGGGGGGGGGGGGGAGAGGGTTAAGCGAAAGCCTGTTTGAAGAGCCAGGTCTTTAATTCTTCAAAAGTAAGTATTTTCAGTAATCACACTGGTTGCATGACCTGCCATGTGCTACTCTGAGCTTGGGAAAACTCCTTCGAACAACAGGAGTAAGTCATTGTAACACATTGTGAATGCATGGTAAATGCTGTCAAAGAGCATGTCAAGCTTATTTTAATTAACAAATGCAAGCAATCATACAGTCGATGTCAGATCTGCCTGTTGGGGCATCCTGAGATGCAGGAGCTTGGTGGGGGGATCCCCCTCTGAAGATACATTGTGATGAAAATGGCACCACCTCCATCCTGGCAGCATTACAGTATCTGAATGTAATCCGCTTTGAAATGCTGAAAAGCAGAACATAAAATAAATTAGAACATAAGAACATGCCATACTGGGTCAGACCAAGGGTCCATCAAGCCCAGCATCCTGTTTCCAACAGTGGCTAATCCAGGCCATAAGAACCTGGCAAGTACCCAAAAACTTTTTCTGATCTGTGGCATCTTGTTGCACCAACACCCTTAAAGATGTAGGAGTGAACCAGTGATAAATCTATTTTAAAGTCCTAATTCCACTGGCCTGCAAGCTTTCACCTTTGAGTAGGCTTCAATAGGGCATCACTGCTCAGAAAGTGCTGCCAGGATGGAGGAGGGAGCGGCACCCTTTTCAGCGCAACATCCACATATGCAGCTGCCTACACTCCATAGTAGAAAATCCTGGCCTGCACCTAGTTACAGTACACTTCAAATGATCAGTAAGCATGAAAATCCTAGATTGTGCCAAGTCAAAGCATAGGAACTTAATGGGATTCTTGGAATGACATTTTAACTTTAGTTAAGTTGAGTAATAGCACCATCATGTGGTAAGATTATGTAACGTTTTAATGATTTTTATTCTCTTGTGATGGAGTGGTTGAAATGTAAACTGATGTTTGGATTAAAGGCAGTAAAGAAATTCTTGTTTGGTAACATACAGATATGTTAAAGAGAGAGTAAACAAGTGGAATTGTGAAAGGACTACACAGCATAAAAATATAAAGAGAAAAGGTTTCAAGCAACTACATTCATAGGTATTCTGGTAGGAGAACCAGAGTATTGCATATCAACCCAAGTAAAGTGGGTTGATATGCAATAATGAATTTGATTTCAATAGTCTCTTTATTCCAGATTCATATTGTTCAGTATATTTGGGTCTCAACCTATTGACCAGTTTATACCCTGTGGCCTTTTTTTTTTTTTTTTTTTTTACCTTGCACAAGCAGAAACTCCAAAACATTTGTTACAGAAGAAAATGTAAGGAAAATAAGTCCATAATTGCATGACATCCTAAGAGTGCATTTATAACTCCATGGCCTGCTTGTGTGTGTGACACTTGCTTTGGGTGTGTTTGTATCTTACCAGCTGAAAGAAGGTTGGGTGGAAAGGTAACTGTGAGGGTGGCTCAGCAGGGTTAGATTTAAAACCAGTTTCCATAGGCATGGGAGGGGAAGGACCTTCCCTCTTCCTCTCCTCCCCCCCCCCCCCCCCCTCTGAAAGTATTGGAAGATACTGGGCCCTACCTAGATTTTCCTCTTTCCTCTTGGCTTCCTGACTATCTCCTCTCATTTATACACCTCCTGACAATTTTCTTTTCATCCAGCTTTAAGATGCACATAGGAGTGGTAGCTAAAGTCAGCAATAGGGCCTGTGAGCCAAGGCATACTCTCACAAACCTTGGTGGCTCATGTCTCCTGCACTGAGCTCCGACTTCCGATTACCATGGAAAGCCAATCGAGGAGCTGGACTGCCACAGGATCTGTGTGCCGTAGCTCTTAGGCCCCATGCTGCTAGTTTTACGTGCGGCCTACAGCTGGTTGCTAGTCCCACCTGTGATATTAGTTATAGACAGACAAAACCAAAAACATAATTACATTTTTATTTTATAAAAAGTGCTAAAAATTGTATTTATAAGCTTCCTAATGGCATAACAATGCTATTGATACAAACAGATTTCACTTTTCCATTGCTTGGTTCTCCTTAAAAGATGCAATCATTTGCCTGAGTACACAATTTGTATCTTAGCTATAAAGGCACAGTAGAGCTGTCATATTTATAGTTCTGTTGGCATTTCTGTGTTAAATTGTGGATCTCATTGATAAAAATCTACTTTTCTGGAAAATTAACACACTGGTATATCACATTGACAAATCTTGAAATTTTTTGGTTCAGTTCTCTTTAAAAATGACTTTTTTTTTGTTTTAATTTTCCACCTTTGTGCATTTGTGTTTCTTCAGCCTCCTTTGCATTTTAAGCCCAAATTATGGCATAGGCTAATGCAATTTTGAATCCTTTGTGGTTTTTGTAATTACAAAGTTTTGAGTTTTCTAGAAATTTGCATTCATAAATTGTGCAACAATTAAAAATGAGTTAAAAACAATAGTGCAAACAATCATTATTGGATTGGTGCTTAGTAGTACAGTATCACTGTGGCAAGAGATATCAATGTCAGTGGAGACCTGGTTATGCCTGAGGTCCAGAGCATTAATGGGTCTCGAGCCTATCGATGCAGATCTTTATATTGATAGATCATCACTATGGATACAGGCATATCACTATAGTGATGTTATCAGTGTGTGGTTATGCCTTAGACATACATTTCAACATCAGTGGAGACCTATTAATGCTGAGGAGTTAAAGGACTGTCAACACACTGAAACGGATGATTGGCACGATATGGTTTTCCAGGAGACAGATACTAAGGGCCAAATGCACTGACTGTTTTTCACATAGACACAGTTTGGGACATCTGGTCGTTCAGTATAGGTATCACTGAGGACCTAGGCAATAAAAAGTGTCTGTTCTTCATGATGTAGTCTCAGCATTAATTTCAAAATATGAATTTCAACATGAATTTCAAAATATACTGACTTCTTGTAAAAGTATGAATATGCAGTCTGTTAAAACGACTAATATTTTTCTCCTAGGGGAATGGCCATGAGAGAGATTTCATGAATGACAACAGAGTGTATATTATGGATGTCTACAACAGATACATTTATCCTGGAGATGGATTTGCCAAACGTAAGTAAGGTATAGAATTTTAAAGGATATAGGGTTTGTGTTAGTAGAAGGTTTGTGTCAGTAGAAGACTGTTGCTGAATATTTATTTTAAGCTATTGTGCTGTCCATCTCGTCTGAGTAGTTTATCCAGGAATTGAAGTGAAATCATTCTTTCGTTGTAGTGTGCTTTGTAGTCTGGGTGACTTTGTGTGTACACTTCGGAGATAATTTTCAAAAGAATTTCCATGCATAAAACAGTTTATTTGAAAATTGCTACTTTTATATGCGTGACCCCTTTGAAAATTCACTCCTTTGCTTTTATCACTGTGCAAGCTCATCTTCCCCATTCTCCTCCTCAATTTTTTGCAGGATATTATTGGGTAATATTTTTTAATGACTCCTTTAATGCCAGTCTATATTTTCTGTATAAATTCTGTCTTATTATATTTTTTTATCTGTGTAAAAGCTTTAGGGATACATTTATGTGAAGAATACCGTATACAGTAAAACAGAGTTGAATTAAGAAGAAACAGAATGCCAGCTTGGTGGATCACTTGCAGTCCTGTGCACTGCCATTTGGAGGCACCAGGGTTTGATTCCTAGCTCAGATCTTCCACTCCCTGGGTTCATTAGGATGGGGGTTGTTCTGGAGATAGCGTTCACAGTGCCTGTTGGGGAGGAAGTTGGTCATTGCACAATGGTGACGCCCGTTGACCAGATTTATAGCCACAGATTGCAGGGTTTCAGAAAGTGTCCTGATGCATGGGCCCTGGCTAAGGACTGGTGGTACAATGATTGGGCTAAAGCTGTTGGAGAGGGGATATAAAATAGGGGGAAAGTTCCCAGGTAAATGCAAATAAAAGACTGATGGCGCCAGATCCCAACCCTAGTTCCGACTGACCTGAAAGCCCAAAGGAGCAGGAGGAAATTGCTGGCCAAAGTCCTCAGTTTGTTCAGTGACACAGAATAATTTTTTCGATATACCTATTTCTAGCCGAGACTGAAATTTGAAAGATTTGTAGCTAGTAGGAGGATGTAAGGTTGACTCTGGGAATACATTCCAAGCAGTCATTGTGTGATTTAATATTCTGTAGCAACATGTAACTCAGAACATTTTTCAAATTATCAGGTTAAGTCACACTGTGTATGTGTGGCCAGCTGTGGTAATAGATTGTTATAATGCTGATAATGTGCCATACAGTGACTTGCTAATGAATCATGTGGTATTTTATATCATATATCAGTCACATTACTGCATTACCTTTGCTGATAATGTGGTAAAGAAATTAAAGCCAGGGAAGTGCTTACTACATTGGTATTGATGTAAGTCCCATGACATCTTCCAAACAAACTAAAAATTATGGCTGCCAATTGGTAGGAGTGTTTATTCCTTGTTTTATCATCTGAGTACCTTCCTCTATAATTTCAAAAGGAACGTTTTGTTAACTTTTTTTTTTTTGTTTTCATGCTGCTGGGTGGCTGGGTTCACTTGTGGATATGGGATTTTTAGTTCTATATGTTTTGAATATGTTTATTTTATCCATTCTGTTTTATTTTGATTTGATTATATGTACTACTTATCATTGTTTGATTTATATATACATCTGTGTGAGCCTCTGGGATAAGCGATTTAATGAAATGTGAAGAAGTAAATAAACAGAATCCAGAAAGAAATGTAAAATAAAATTTGCATATTAAGGTAACCACTGGGTCATAAATGTCTGGTTGTTATAGACAGGTGATACTATAGCAAAGTTTTCTTGTATATGTGTAATATATAGAGAGATTTCATTTATTAAACTTGATTTCTCCGTCAACAAGCAGGTCTGAATTAGTCATGGCAAGCAGGTGATGTATTCCAGTGGTATAGGACAGACCATCTTTTTAACTCAGTAAAGCTTTTCCCACTGAACATGTACGGGGGAGATCCCGTGCACATATTGCTTTGCTGCAGTACGGACATGTACCCTCTTGGTCTCTTGAAATTATGTTGTCTATCAACTGAAGGGCCTCAATTTTCTCACATTTTTATTGCTGCTTAGGTAGCCCCTCTACACTAATTAGAGATGGGCAGTCGTTTGCAACGAAATAAGACATAAAGATATTTCCTATTTCATTGCATTTCTGGGGTGGACCCGAAATGGCCCATCATTGCTCCAAACATGAAAACGTCATGAAAGGTTTTTGAGGTACCACTCCTAGCACATACACAGTCATTCTAAAAATCAGATATAGTCCGCTCACATTATACATCAGTCCTGTAAAAAAAACAAAACAAAACCCACAATTGCTGTTCTATACATCCCATTCTCATTACATCATGTTACACGATAATCCCATCATCCCTAGAAATAAAAACTTAAATTTATGATGATCAGTCCATAATTTTGCTCCGAATAAATAATTACCTCCTAGCTCAATAAAGTTAAGTAAATGCTTGCTCAAGGAGTCTGGTTTTCAACTTTTTCTTCTAAATATCAAGTAATTATCCCCTCTAGAAGGGGAAAAAGTATACACATACTTCTCCTTTAAAAGCTGGTGCAAAGCCCATGGGTAAAAGTACCCATGGACTTTGCATCTGTGTGGGTATTTTTTTTTTTTAATTGCCCCCACAGTTAGGTAAGTGCTAAAAATAAATAACCTGAAAAATATCAAGTATACTTTAGCAGCTATTTATGCATAAAACAAGAATTGGAGAACATCTTCATTAGTTTAGCACCTTTATACTTACCTGTTTATATTACAGGTAAAACTGGGTGATAATTAAGGAATTTGAAACTATCTCAGTTGAGATACAGTGCATGGAACTTTCAAAACAGCAGGTGCAAATCAGACACAGACAAAAAAATAATTTCTGTGTCTTTGGCATCAGTTATGTAAGTGTGAGTAAGCTCCTAAGCCTGCATTTCTTGATCTTCCCTTATGACTGTAACTTCATATTCTCAGCCCGTATTCAGTTTTGTTTCTGACTTAAGTACAAGCAAATATATTTAAGGATTTTAATTTGCCTTTGATATGATCAGATTCAAAAACATAGAGCCACAACTGTTCATGAAATCTCAGCTGTGAGGTAAAACATGAAAGTTGTCCTAGAGGATTACATAATTGTATTATCGCGGCAGCATTTTCACAATGAAGCAGATCCCATAGTCACCAAAGCATCTGTGACTGGAATTGGTTAACTTTCCAGGCATTACAAGAACTAAGGTACTGTACAGCTGGCCCTTAGTCTCTCTAATACCTTAGAAACCACTTGGTTTGCCGGATTTCCTCTCCCTGCTTGCACAGAAACCTTTTATTTTATAAAATGCTCTTGATTCAAGTAGGCGTTTGCTTCTCATTTGTGTTTAAAAAAAACCAGAAAAACCTAAAACAGTACTAGCAGTATTTAATTTTGATAATGTGGGTGGCAAATAGACCAATCATTAATATTCCTTCTTTTTGAACTGTATTAACATAGGAGGTATCAACATATACATTTTAGAAAGCATCACTTGTTAGGAATCTAAGAAAATCAGGGTATTACTATGCTAGTTTATATTACAAGCATCATACATATAGGGAGCAATTTTCACTTTTTGCCCGCAGACTTTGCACCAAATTTTAAAAGGAAAGTCACATGCACTTTCCTTTTTGAAAACTGCTATGAGTGCAGAGTATCTGCAGATTTTGCACCTGCTTTTTGTGCAGATTGAAATTTTCAGTCAGTTTATATAGGTAAATCACTATTCATCTGTGAAAAATGGCTTTGAAACTTGTCCTTGTAAAATCTAAGTATAGTATGAATGACTAAAGAATGACTTGAAGAAAGAGGTATTGTATAATAAAACATAGAACCAAAAATCATGAAAACCAGAGAAATAAAATGTTAGGGCAAAATAAAAGGAATTGTACTAAAGGAATAAACAAGAGAACAAAAAAAACAGGCAACTGGATCTTTTTAAGCATCTAATGCTCTAAATTTAGTTAAATATAGTTATTGGTTTTTATAATGTTAGAACATTCAATTATAG
Organism: Rhinatrema bivittatum; assembly: GCF_901001135.1. Classification (NCBI taxonomy): domain Eukaryota; kingdom Metazoa; phylum Chordata; class Amphibia; order Gymnophiona; family Rhinatrematidae; genus Rhinatrema; species Rhinatrema bivittatum. Next base: position 369,159,794 of record NC_042618.1, read on the forward strand.
TTGTATTATGCAGCTCATGGATGCATCTACTAAGTAAATATATATTAGATAATTATCTTGGATTGTTTGTTACTGGATTTGTTTTGCTTAAGCTATTGCATTTGTTAAATCTCATTTTTCGAAACTCATTTTTGAAGGTGCAATAAAACGTAAGATTGAATTGGACTGGGGCACAGAGGATTCGGAATATCTTCGGAAGGTAGAAGTGCATGTGGAGGGTGCACTAAATGAAATGAGACCAGATATCATCATTTACAATGCTGGCACAGATGTTTTAGATGGAGATCCACTTGGAGGCTTGGCTATTTCACCTCAGGTTAGTAAAACATCCATACAGTCCACAAAAATTCTGGGATAATAAATACTGGGTTCACCACTGAATCCTAGTTGGGTACACATGGATTAGCTAAGCATAGAGTTTTGAACTAATCACAGCATTCTAAGAAAGAGAGGATTGATAATGTAATTTCAGTTTTATAAGCTTTGTATATTTCCAAGTAAAAGACATTTCTGTTCTCCTGACATCTGAGTAAGAAAGGAACTTGGAGTGATTGTGTCCGGTGATCTGACAAGTGTGAGAAGGCAGTAACTGAAGGCAGAAAGATACTGGGCTGCATAGAGAGAGAGGAATACCTAGCAGAAAAAGGGACATGATAACGCCCTTATACAGATTCTTGGTGAGGCCTCACTTAGGGGTCGATTTTAAAAGACGCGCTCAGATGTCCATGTGTGCGCAGTTCCTGGTGCACGCGCATGGATGTGGCTATTTTATAACATGCGGGCGTCGGTGTGCGCATGTTATAAAATATGATTTCCACGCGCACATGCGTGCCGGATTTTAATATTCATTCGCGCATGTAGAAGTGGAATTTTAGAAAAATACATGTGGCGACGCGATCCGCATGTTCCCAGTTCCCTAACCCTATCCTTCCTCCCTCTTCCCCTAAACCTACCCTAGCTATCCCCAGAAGTAAACTCCACGTGCCGGCTGGCTTCCAGCGCACGCGCTTCCCCAGGACAGCGACTAATCACGCTGTCCTCCCCCCCCCCCCACCCCCGTTCTACCCTTTTCTTCAGGCCCAGCACTTCTGCGCATATCAGGAGTTAGGCGCGTGGCCGGGCCGTTTTAAAAATGCGCTCGGTACTTGCAGGGCCCGGCCACACGGATAACCCCTGGTATTTGTATGCGTGGGTTAGACTCCTGTATTCAGTTCTGGAGACCGTTTCGCAAAAAGGATAGACAGGATGGAAATGATCCAGAGGAAGGCGACCAAAATGGGGGGGGGGGCCTGTTTCAGAAGACCTACAAGGAGAAGTTGAAGGATCTAAATATGTACCCTAGAGGAGAGGAGGTGTAGGGAAGATTTGATACAGACCTTCAGATATCTGATAGATACTAACAATTCACCAACTTCAAACTATTTACACTGGAAAGAAAACAGTAGGACTAGGGGTCATGATATGAAACGCCAGGGAGGAAAACTCAGAACCAGTATTAGGAAATATTTCTTCACAGAGACAGTGGTGAATGCCTGGAATGCTCTCCCAGAAGAGGTGAAGAAGACAATTTGGACAACAACAGTTAATGAATTCAAAAGGGCATGGGACAAACATTGCAGATTCCTAAAGGCATAGATGGTGTAACATTTCTACATGGGGGTAACTTGCACAGAGTGGCAGTTACTACCCTTAATAGAACACATGGGGATAATCTGCATAAAGCAGCAGTTTCAACCCTTAACGAACACATGAGGGAAACCTGCACAGAGTGGCACTTACTACCTTAAGCAAATTGCTGGGCAGACTGGATAGGCCATCTGGTCTTTATCTGTCATTGTTACTATGTTACTTGAATCATAAACCCATCCAGGCAGATTGGGTGGGCTGTCACTACAACAGTCCACCTCAGACCTGGATTGCTGCCACCCCATGCTCCTTGAGCAGCTGATCAAGTACTGGGGGAGGTTGTAATGCATCTGTATACTCCTCCCAACTAATTTGCTGTAGTCCAGAGCAGTGTTTCCCAACCAGTTTGCCATGGCACCCTGGTGTGCCTTCAGACTTGATCAAGTATGCTACAAAAAAAGTCACCACTATCTGATGTTCAGATCCAGATCAGAATATGGGCTTGGTTTTCAGCATCTCGCAGCAAGAAAAAGCCTGAAATTCTTAAACATGCATGGGCTTCTTTTTGAGAATATGGATAGTCATGCATCCTCCTCCTTCCTAACTATATAATGAGCCCTGGAGTGTGATAATTAATGGGCAGCATGAAGGATATGAATAGCTAGGACCCGCTTTGTGCAATACACACTTTATTATTATTTATTAGGCTTTATATACCGCCTGTAAAAACAATTTTAACCAAGCAGTTTATACTAAAATAAAACCCATTCATGATCATATCGTAATTACATATAAAACAATCATAACGTCATAAAATCAAATCATAAGTATATGTCACACAAAGTACCACAGGATCTGGCAACAATATAAAACACCACCACCAAAATTAACTGGTAAAAACTTGTTGGAATATTGCACACAGCACCTTCTCATCTTCCTTCTCTTTAGCTTCCTCCTTTGAGACTGTTCAGCCTCTGTCTTATCCCCGGGCTGACTTACTCTAAGTGTTCTGAACAGCAGCAGTAGAGGAAGTGTGGCAGCCAAGGTAACTAACAAAGCCACTTGCTTGCATCATACTGACTTCTCCCTTCTCCTGCACTTGTATATAGAGGGAGCTGGTCCATTGTGACAGGTACATGTACATCTCTGCCTCTTCTCTTCCTTTGTTTTAAAATTTGTATGAGGGAATGATGGCGCTTTTTCAGTGCTTCCCTAGCTCTTTTTTTTTGTCCTTATAAATCCTCTCCATGTCTGTAATGCCTATTTCACAGCCATTGGTGTGCCACACAACATTTTTGTTCATATAGATGTGCCTTGGACTCGAAACGTTTGGGAAACATTGGTCCAGAGGGACTCCCCAACTCAGTTGGGCTTCGACCAGCTGGCCTGGAGATGCGTAATATAGCATTACCTCAGGTCATTACATGTTTTCCTATTTCCTGTAGCAGTGATTTCAAGCCTTTTTCTGCCCAGGACACATCTACATTAACAAATGAAATTTCCAGAGTTTCTTTTGCCCTGTATATCTGTCTTAAGAACATAAGAACATAAGAAATTGCCATGCTGGGTCAGACCAAGGGTCCATCAAGCCCAGCATCCTGTTTCCAACAGAGGCCAAAACCAGGCCACAAGAACCTGGCAATTACCCAAACACTAAGAAGATCCCATGCTACTGATGCAATTAATAGCAGTGGCTATTCCTAAGTAAAATTGATTAATAGCCATTAATGGACTTCTCCTCCAAGAACTTATCCAAACCTTTTTTTAACCCAGCTACACTAACTGCACTAACCACCTCCTCTGGCAACAAATTCCAGAGCTTTATTGTGCGTTGAGTGAAAAAGAATTTTCTCCGATTAGTCTTAAATGTGCTACTTGCTAACTTCATGGAATGCCCCCTAGTCCTTCTATTATTCGAAAGTGAAAATAACCGAGACACATCTACTCGTTCAAGACCTCTCATGATCTTAAAGACCTCTATCATATCCCCCCCTCAGCCGTTTCTTCTCCAAGCTGAACAGCCCTAACCTCTTCAGCCTTTCCTCATAGGGAAGCTGTTCCAACCCCTTTATCATTTTGGTTGCCCTTCTCTGTTCCTTCTCCATCGCAACTATATCTTTTTTGAGATGCGGCGACCAGAATTGTACACAGTATTCAAGGTGTGGTCTCACCATGGTGCGATATAGAGGCATTATGACATTTTCCGTTCTATTAACCATTCCCTTCCTAATAATTCCTAACATTCTATTTGCTTTTTTGACTGCTGCAGCACACTGAGCTGACGATTTTAAAGTATTATCCACTATGATGCCTAGATCTTTTTCCTGGGTGGTAGCTCCTAATATGGAACCTAGCATCGTATAACTACAGCAATGGTTATTTTTCCCTATATGCAACACCTTTCACTTGTCCACATTAAATTTCATCTGCCATTTGGATGCCCAATCTTCAAGTCTTGCAAGGTCCTCCTGCAATGTATCACAGTCTGCTTGTGATTTAACTACTCTGAATAATTTTGTATCAACTGCAAATTTGATAACCTCACTCGTCGTATTCCTTTCCAGATCATTTATATATATATTGAAAAGCACCGGTCCAAGTACAGATCCCTGAGGCACTCCACTGTTTACCCTTTTCCACTGAGAAAATTGACCATTTAATCCTACTCTCTGTTTCCTGTCTTTTAACCAGCTTGTAATCCACGAAAGGACATTGCCTCCTATCCCATGACTTTTTAGTTTTCGTAGAAGCCTCTCATGAGGGACTTTGTCAAACACCTTCTGAAAATCCAAAATCTTGATTATATTATAAGTTTTGCTGAGCAGAGAGAGACTTTTGTATGTGTATTTGGGCAGCGCTGCATATGTCAAGTGGTTATAAAAGTGATTAGTAGTAATAACTGACCCTTTTCTTTTAACACTTATTATATATGTGTGTGTTCCACAAACATGAATGTAATACCCACATGTTCCATAGAAATGTGGAGCTCAAAACCGACACCTCTCTTTTTTGAGACTAGAACTCTAAGGGCCATGTTTATCAAAGACTTTTCCCTTAGTTACCAGATGCGAGGGAATCTTTGATACATTATTTCGTAAAAGCATAATAATGCTGTGGGATGCAATATATTTTTTTCAAAATCATCACAGAATATCCTAATGTTAATGAATCATCTGGTCACCTTAATCTAACATTTATCTCAGAAGTACTTGGCTTTCAGAAAATATATTTATTGAGCAGCTGTGCACTCTTTTTACATTGTGAATGTAGGAATTGTCCTACTTCTTCTGAGTGAAATCCGATATATATAGAAACTAGGTATAGGCAATTTAGTAAGAGAGAAAACAACAAATTCCCTTGCTAACCACTTTTACTGTGCTTATTTATATGTATTGCATATTTGCAGGGCATTATTAAAAGGGATGAAATAGTATTCACAACTGCCAGAAGCCGCAAGATTCCCATCTTGATGGTGACATCTGGAGGCTATCAGAAGAGGACAGCACGGATAATTGCTGATTCCATCCTTAATTTACACAACCTGGGGCTTATTGACAAGAACCTTACAGCCATTGAAGCTGAGAACCCCAAGATGGAACTGATGATTAAAGAGTGTATTTCTGATTTGACTGACCTATCGTTGTAGTTAGAGGATCCTATATTATACTATATTTTAAAAAGAAACTTAACCTATTGTGTGTGTGAAACTACAGTAGAAGTGGGGAAGCTCTTTGTATCAAAGTTAATGTAACTTGAAGTACTACATAGAAAATGTTTATTTGTGGTAAAAAAAAAAAAAAGAGAACAGGTACTTACAGTATAAGCAAATAGATGTTTTTGGAATGAATGCAAAGCTATAATTCTGCTAAGAGGCTCTGCTGGTTTTGTTAGAGTAGTCAAAGCTCGAATCAGCTCACACTGTCTCAATGTATAGGAAAGGTCTACAGCATTGCCTCAAGCCCTGAATCCTTCCTGTTAGAATTAGTGAATGCCACCTTGGGTGGTGCAGCTTGTCTTCCACATCATTGTCCTGTGCCATCAACTTCGGTATAAGACTGATAACGTTGTATAGAATGGGTCCACAGTCGCGGATGATGTGCTTCTAGTGGCATAGACATTAACACCTCATTTAAAAGGGATCCCAATGCACCTTGTAATATTTCAAAAAACATATTACAGCCACCCCTGGATTAGAAAGTTTCATTATACTGGTTTTGGTGTATCATTTATATTGCATCTTCCAAATGAAAGAGGAAAGTAGGAACAATGTTTTGATTACAAGTACATAATTACCCTTAAATAAATAAGCACAGTGAGATATAGTGATTTGACCATGGAGAGTCAGTCAGAAAATAGAATTTAAACTTGAACAGTAAGAATTCTTCTCATTCGTAGATCCTAGTGTAATCACTTAGAATGCACCTCATCTTCTAGGAGAAGGCTTTGTAAATCTGGATTCTGTAATGCATTCAGAAATGTGTGCCATACAGCTGCACCACACAACAGAAAATATATATTGATATGTAATACCTGCATAACTGGCCAACTGCCAGTTCCTTTTATGCTGCAGTATTGCAAGAAGCTCTACCCATTTCTTCTGCTTTTAGCTAGATCTTTGTCTTAATGTCTAACCTAAAAGATAATTGGTTGCTTTCTTTCTGCCCCCAAGGAGCTTCCAATTGACCTTTGAACCCAAGGAGGTTATGTGATCTATTGAATGGCACACTGAGGGATTCCACAGGTAGCGGAATCAAACAGCGCACTCTAGGTTCATAGATTACCCCACACCGCCTGCTTAAAAAGTGCAACATCCTTTGAGTAAGAGCTATTGTATTCGTATCGGCACCCAAATGTTTACACACATGCTACAAATTTCTGTATAGACAGCTTAATTGAAGTTTCTTTAGTCTATTGAATGTGAAAAAATGCCATCTTATCCTGTGTGGAATAGAGGTAGATTGTCATGCCTATTTTTAGACTAATGTGAAATTTAGCCAAAGATGATGATGTACATGAACTTTCATGATCATTTAGGTACCGTCTACAGATGTGATATTTTATGTTGAATAATTTTCATAACCTGCAAAGTATCCTGTTTTCTCAAAGGCCAATATGGCTTCTAAACATTCTGCACTAGCAAGGGCAGTTGCCTATAAGCGTTTTGTCTTGGTATTTACTAAAACAGTTTAAAATACTCAGCAAACATTTCTTAGAGTGGTAAGTATGTTTTTAACTGGTACAAATGTCTACCTTGAAAGGTGCAATATTTATAACTGTGCTAATGAAGAACATTAAATCACTATCACTATAAAAATGTACCTTTATATTCTTGGTGTGAGAATGATGAAGACACTAATCAAGTTTGGTGAGATTTATTTTTTCTATGCTTCTCTAATATAAGATAAAGATTTGTTATAATTTTATCTTTTTATTATTTTTACAAAAATTATTGTATTTGTACCAGATTAATATATTGTAACAGTGTCATACAGTTTAGAATATTTTTCTTATGTTAATTATGTTTATAGTATGCTATCACATGTGTGCTTATTAAAGTAATTTGAAGGTTTTTTCTATGTGGATTTTATTTCCCTTCTGAATGAAGAGTCCCTCTCTCTCTCGTTATCTTGTTCAATATAATCTACTTCTTTTGTACAAAAAAATTAAGCAGTATCTGATCGTATTTTAGTTGAATACTTATTGATAATAGAACTATATAGGTTTCACTTCAAAGTTATTCATATAATCAAGGTCAAGGCCTACAGTATAGCTGATTTAAAAACAAAACAAAACAAAAACTGGACAGGTTCTAGTGGATAGGTACACGAACAACTACTAACCAGAAAGTTTACCAGGACTGAACAAAAGGGAATAGATCTATCCATTATATCTACTAGGTATTCTAAGTGATCTGTAGGACCTAGCCCAGGACACATTAAAGGAGCTGTGCCATTGTACCAACAAAATGGTCTCAAATCAAAGATGGATGTTACAACAGCGTATGGGACAAAGAACTGCTATTGTTTCATAAACAGATCATTGTTTAAACTAATTGACATGGTTAGCTGGACACACATTTGTTGAGGCTGCACTGGCCACCTCACACATTGTATCTAGTTAAGCAACACATACCGAGCAACAGGCTGTTTCACAGCATGTCCACCATCACATGAATCTGCTGCTAGGGAGAAAACCAGTTTTGATCAACCACCAATGATATACCCATGGATGGTGGGATATCCAATGAATGCTTTGGGAAATGGTGAGTATTCATGACTGATCAGGAACCATGTTAGTTTAGAAAGGAGAAAGGAACTAAGGAAGAAGAAGAGGAAACTTAAAGGGGAGGATATGGTTTTCCTGCTGGACTTGTCTTTAAACCCTGGTCCGTGAATCCTGCATGCCACATTGGTACACACATGTGGTCCTTGTTCATCTGCACATGTTGCAAGAGAGTGGAGCTGCTAAAGTCTTATGGATAGCTTGCAAGGCTCTGTCTTCCAGTCGTTGCTTGTAGAAAGCCCTCTGCCTTCCTGGGACTGATAAGAAAAGTTTTCCTTTGTTAAGGGACATTGTGGAACTGTTTCCAGCCAAGCTGGGGGGGGGGGGGGGGGGGGGGGGGGTAGGTAACGTCTTGCATTTACTGCCAGTTCCAGAGAGAACAGATCTTAGACCAGACAGCTCTCCTTTTGCTGAGATTTCCAGACACTGCATGCTTCTTCCTGGACGTATATGTAAGATCTAGTCTAGCTATTACTTTTATGCTGGGCAGTTAACTTTGCAATGCAAGTGTTTAAAAGTGTGGGTTGCTCCTCATTTTGATACCACCGACATAGGCATTTCTCAAATCCAGATTGATTGGTAGCTGTTTCGTAACATGTCTAAGCCATATCTCACATAACTTTCATTCATTGTGATTTATAACATGTCACAATAAAAATCATATCAGAAACGAAAAAGTAGTAGTACAATTATGTCCTTGGTGAATTTGGGTTATTTTATTGTTTCGGATATAAACAGTCTCAGCTAAATATATATGTGCTTGTTATCTGCCCTACATATATGTAAATATAGAGCCTAGTTCTAAATTAGATACCAGATACCATTGTGGGTCATCATACTGATATGCTAGAAAGGGAGGTGTCTATTTGAAGGAAGAAGTTATTGGATCAGGTCCCTACATTAATCACCTGTTTCAACTGATAAACATTGTTGATGTATAAAAATAGAGATTGCTTATATTTTAAATCTACCTTTTATATTACCTGACAGTGTTTATCAGTTGAAGCAGGTGATTAATATAGGGACCTGATCTAATAACTTGTTCCTTTGAATAGTGACACCTGCTTTTCTAGCACATCAGTATGTTGACACACAGCAGTATCTGGTACCTAGGCCCTACAGATTGGAGATTGGCAACTTGTCAGAGACAGGATGCTGGGCTCGATAGACCATTGGTCTGACCCAATATAGCGTTTATGTTGATTGTTATCTCCGTTACCAATGCATAATTCAAAATACATATTTCTTTTACTATGTGAGCTGGGTGTTCTGAATGTTCTGTAGCCTCAGTTTGGATACTAGGATATATTGTCATTGTAGCATTTTATTGTTGACCATTCCTTTTCTTTATTTTATTTATTTATTTAAAAGTTTTTATATACCGGAATTTAGCTGGCTGCCTTCATTCCGGTTTACAGATACAACAACTTAATACATTTGGGAGCAACTGACATCAAATTAAAAAATAATAAATAAGAGACATCAAATAAGTTAAAATCAACATCAAAATGCAACTTGGATAACTTATATCAACTATTTTAAGTGATGAGTTTATGGTAGGGATGAACTCTGGTAGATCTGAACCTGTAGGGCAATTGAAAATCCATAACTGCATCTGTATTGTTTTCATCTTAGGAAAGATCCAGACTCATAATTGGAAGTTTGGCATAAACCCTGGTACTTTAACTGGTAGGCTAGTACATATGCCTCCTAGGGATGAGAAAAACAGGCTCATGTTTAGCCAAGCTGAAGTGGTTCTACAGATTCAGGCTCTGAATTACTCACCACTGAAAATGACTCCTTTTCCTATGGCATCTATTTCAGTGTCCCCAAGCTATTTATGATGCACATAGCTGTCAAGTAAAACCTGAAAACTGACATCATTAAACTTGATTGGATCTGCAATGGAATGCTTTGGGGGTTTTTTTTCTTTCTCTTTTTGTACCTACTTTCACTGTTTGATAGCAGATAATTATTAGTTATAAGAATAATGACCTTGCATATCTGTGTTTACTTAGTCACAGCGTGCTTGTTTTTATATTATTTGAGAAAATATTATAAATCATTACAAATATTATAAATCATTACAAACTTAAAAAAAAAAACTAAAGATATGGCTGTTGAGCCGAGCTTTCACCGACACCAGCCCAACAGCCTGACTTATAACTGTTCAAGCAACTGTGTATATAAATAAGCACTAAACCATATATATAAATTATTAGAGAACTTTAACAAATTATCTTGAGGACTGCCCATGGCCTCCCTCGCATATTCCAATATATATTATAATCTTTATTCCCCCTCTTATTTCCTACTTCAAGTTTACACATCCTTGTTATAATGTAACTTTATTCTTCAAATTGTCTACTGTTTTGGTTGGTTATAGTTTCTACTTGTTCGATGTAAACCGAGTTGATTTGATTTGTATCAAGAAATTCGGTATATAAAAGCCTTCAATAAAATAAAAAAAAGCCTTCAATATGAATATTTAACTACCTTTTGCATTGTCATCTTCTTGGCATTCATAATTATATTTAAATAAAAATATTAACTTTTGTATGACCTATTTATAATACATAAACACGAAGGGATTTTTTCTACCCTTGCTATGATGTTGGCATTCTATATGGTAATTAGAGACCACTTTTGATTTTATCAGAACTATATTTATATTATGTATTTTGATTGTTGTATTTACTTGATGTAAGTCAGCTTAGGTTGAACTTGTATTAAAGAAGGTGGTATAAAAGTATAACAGGGTGGGACTTTGTGTTTAGGCTTTCACACTGCACTTTTATTATGTTTTTTTTTCCTGTACTTTAATTTTTAAAAAAATGTACATATAAGCTTCAAATTTAAACTATATATTTGGCAAAATGGAAGTTTTAAAATAAACTTATTGAAACATGTTACTATTCCACTATTTGTTGCAGTTGGATGAGTTGTAACATAGTAGGTGATAGCAGACATTCCCTGCCCAATCGGGCTCATTCCAGGGATATCCCCAGATGTGACTTTCATGGTGGGGGTCAGTGCCTGCTTGGCACAGCGGCGCTGGACTTCAGGCCATGTCACTGAATGCAATGGTGATGATAAGATGTGATGGTGTAGTCCCACAGGACTGCATTGGTCAGAAGGAGGCGCGGCAGCAGTCACTGGGGAGCCTTCGATGTCAGTGCGAGCAGAATACTGCCCTTCATATGGAGTTGGCAGACAGCCAAGCTTGCTGAATCCCAGAACCACCGATGGCAGAAGCATCTAATGGCAAGCTAGCTGACAAAGAGACTTCAAGTGGAGTCATTTCAAGGGGTGAGTTGGTTGGGAGAGCATGCAAGTGTCTCACAGGATGGGGGTGTGGAGAAGGCAGGCAGAGTGAGGAAGGGGAGGAAGGTCAGGGTGGAGTCTAGCTTGGGGACTTCAGAGGACACCTCGTATTTGAGTTCCTCTTCGGTTGATAGCCTGGCATGGCCTGCCCGGGATGCCTTGGAGGCAAGCAGGGCACCTACGGTTCTTAACAATTTATCTTAATTATGGGATAATGTTCCTAAAGCATTGAAGAAACAAAACAAAAATAGGGCATAAGGATGAGAAGCGATGGGAAAAGAGGAATGAGGTAGGAGGCGTTGAAATAAAGATTCCCAGGAATATAATTAACTGGGTATGGGCATTTCTGAGAATGATTAGCATGGTTGGCCAGGACGATCCCTCTGAGCCCAATGCTCAGCTACACTGTTATCATTTTAGAGGCGTACAAGAAGTATGGGGGATGGCATTGGTTAAATTACGATGAATGGTTTAGGGATAAGATAGAAGAAAATTGTTAAATGTCTTGGAGGACACAGGATGTGGGGGCTATGGCTCAGGCAGATAACAAGCATGGCATTGAGGGTAGCCCAAAGAGGGTGGGAAATGGCAAAGTGTGCTGGCGCTTCAACAAATCTGGCTGTAATTTTCAAGATTGTAAATTTAAATGTTGCATCTCATGTCTAAGTGTGTGAAGAGAGATACAGGGAGTGTGTGAGGGAGTTTTGGTAAAGCAAAATGATTCCAAGTTCCTTAAGGCCTCATTACTGATTTGGTTATCTAGCATGGAGGAGTGGTTATCCATCTACCCTAAGTGCAGGGATGCACAGAGCTTAACCAAGGGTTTTTGTTGGTGGTTTGCAATACCTTTTCAGGGCGAGATCAGGAATAGCTCTGTTGGCAATGCCCCTTCCTCAGACCAACTTGCTGAGAGAGTACAGCAAAAGGAGGCAGAGATTGAGCTGGGGCAGATGGCAGGACCATTCGCTGACCCCCACCCCCATTTGATGTTATGATGCTTTCACCTTTAGTGGTAGTGCCCAAGAAGGAAATCTGCACTACCCCCATGGGAAGTCTGTGAACAATCACCTTCCTAAAGAAGAGTTCACGATTCAATACGCGTCTTTCGATAGCACAATTGACCTGCTAAGACAATGCGGAAAGGGAGCGTTAATGGCAAAGTTGGACATTAAATCTGCTGACTGCTGCCTGTCCATCCTAGTAATTTCCCTCTCTTGGGCTTTCAGTTTCAAGGTTTATATTACTTCGACAAATATATGCTTATGGGGTGCTCGGTCTCTTGTGCCTATTTTAAGTTATTTAGCACTTTTCTCCACTTTGTCCTTGAGAGAAAGGTACAGATCCCCAACGGAATACACTACCTTGATGATTTTCTCTTCATGGATCTCTCTGGGGAAGATTCTTTCCCGTGTATGTTGGCTATGGCCAAGGAATTCAGTATGCCACTGGCACATGAGAAGACAGAGGGCCTGACGACTGTGATCTCCTTTCTCAGTATAGAACTGGACACTGAGGCAATGGTGTCTAGACTGCACCAGGACAAATTGTACAAGCTGCGGAATATGCTCCAGTGGGCTTTGTCGACCAAGAAGGTCATGCTTGTGGCCCTCCAGTCTATAATCTGCAGTTTGAATTTCACATGCCTGGTGCCTCCCAAGGGGATGGAATTCCTGAGGTGGCTAGCTGATGCTACAGTAGGAGTTTCACAACCACATTATTACATCCGGATTTCCAGGCCTATGAAAGAAGATATGGCAATGTGGCTCACATAGTTGAGAGAATTCAACAACATGTCCATCTGGCAGGAGGCCCCGGTATCGAATTGGGACCTTAATATCCACACTGATGCTTTGGGTTGTTGGGGGTTTGGGGCATATTGCCCGGGAGCCTGGTGTACCGTACCGTGGCTGGTTAGCTGGGTTGAGGGTGGATTGGTAAGGAATGTTACATTTCTAGAGTTATTCCCTGTTCTAGTAGCATTAGTCATCTGGGGTTTCAGGCTGCATGATAAAAAGGTTGTATTTTGGTGTGACAATAAGGCCGTGGTTCTAGTCATTAATAAACAGTTTGTGCGCTGTTCCCATGTGGCGGCAATCCTACAGTGCCTACGATTAAATATGACCATTAGGGCAAGGCATGTCCTGGGTGTTAGAAATGGAATCGCTGATTCTCTTTCCCGAAATAAATGGGATTTGTTTTGACTGCAGGTTCCTTCCCCTCCCACTGTCCTATAACAATTTAGGCACCAGTATTTCAGTGGGGTAGACTGTATTCCCTGATGACATCTTCCTTAAGGAGAGGGGAAGGGGGCAAGAGCACATATGATGCAACGCTGGATATCACGGGATTCCTAGCTTGAGGCCTTCCTTTTAAATCCTGGTGGTATTCACCATCTTTCTGCCAGCGATCGCATTCCCTCCCACCCTACCTTAGTTAATAGGCATGTTATTTTAGATAGTGGAATATGTTGGCAAATTATCTATGTGTTATGTATGTATGTATTGTCACAGCTGGGTGGGGGGCGGGAGCAAATTGGGGATGGATGACAGAGATTTGGGCGAACTGCAGGCCAAACAAAGTCAGCATGGCTTTACCCAAGGCAAGTCTTGCCTCACAAATCTGCTTCACTTTTTTGAAGGAGTTAATAAACATGTGGATAAAGGTGAACCGGTAGATGTAGTGTACTTGGATTTTCAGAAGGCATTTGACAAAGTTCCTCATGAGAGGCTTCTAGGAAAAGTAAAAAGTCATGGGATAGGTGGTGATGTCCTTTAATGGATTACAAACTGGCTAAAAGACAGGAAACAGAGTAAGATTAAATGGACAATTTTCTCAGTGGAAGGGAGTGGGCAATGGAGTGCCTCAGGGATCTGTATTGGGACCCTTACTTTTCAATATATATATAAATGATCTGGAAAGAAATATGACGAGTGAGGTAATCATATGTGCAGATGATACAAAATTGTTCAGAGTAGTTAAATCACAAGCAGATTGTGATAAATTGCAGGAAGACCTTGTGAAACTGGAAAATTGGGCATCGAAATGGCAGATGAAATTTAATGTGGATAAGTGCAAGGTGATGCATATTAGAGATGAGCTTCGTTGTTCTGGTTCGGGTCAGGTTTCAGTTTGGGCGTTTCATGGGAAAACACGTTTTCCCACAGATCGTTTTTCACCAAAAACGAAGCTGGAACCTGACCCGAACCTGGAAAAACGAATTAAAAAAAAACCCCGAATTGGGAAAAAAACTACCCCAACCCTTCAATTTTACTTGCTTAAACCTCCCCCCCCCCACCATCCCGATCCCTCCCCAAGACTTACTAAAAGCTCTGGTGGTTCAGCGGGATCCCGCGAGCGATCTCTCCCTCCGTGCTGTCGGGCCTGCGACAAATCAGAATGGCGCCAATGGCCCTTTGCCCTTATGATGTCACAGGGCTACCAGTGCCATTGGTCAGCCCCTGACACATGGTAGGAGCAATGGACGGCCGGTGCCATCTTGTGCTCCTACCATGTGACAGCGGCCGACCAATGGCACTGGTAGCCCCTGTGACATAGTAAGGGCAGAGGCTATCGGCGCCATTTTGAATACTGGCAGCCGACGGCCCGAGTGCAGGAGGCTCCTGGACCGCCGCTGGACCACCAGGGACTTTTGGTCCAGCGGCAGAAAAATAACCCATGCTATAGTTACACAAAGTTAGGTTCCATATTAGTTGCTACCATCCAAGAAAGAGATCTAGGCATCATAGTGGATAACACATTGAAATCGTTATTTCATTGTGCTGTGGCAGTCAAAAAAGCAAACAGAATGTTGGGAATTATTAGAAAGGGAATGGTAAAACGGAAAATGTCATAATGCCTCCGTATCGCTCCATGGTGAGACCGCACCTTGAATACTGTGTACAATTCTGGTCGCCGCATCTCAAAAAAGCTATAATTGCGATGGAGAAGGTACAGAGAAGGGCTACCAAAATGATAAGGGGAAGGAAACAGCTCCCCTATGAGGAAAGACTAAAGAGGTTAGGACTTTTCAGCTTGGAGAAGAGACGACTGAGGGTGGATATGATAGAGGTGTTTAAAATTATGAGAGGTCTAGAACGGTAGATGTGAATCGGTTATTTACTCTTTCGGATAGTAGAAAGACTAGGGGGCACTCCATGAAGTTAGCATGGGTACATTTAAAACTAATCTGAGAAAGTTCTTTTTTACTCAACACACAATTAAACTCTGGAATTTGGTGCCAGAGGATGTGGTTAGTGCAGTTAGTATAGCTGTGTTTAAAAAAGGATTGGATAAGTTCTTGGAGGAGAAGTCCATTACCTGCTATTAAGTTCACTTAGGGGCGGATTTTCAGAGCCCTGCTCGCCTAAATCCACCCAAAACCGGGCGGATTTAGGCGAGCAGGGCCCTGCGTGCCTGTGAGCCTATTTTACATAGGCTCACCGGCGCGCGCAGAGCCCCGGTACTCGCGTAAGTCCCGGGGTTCTCCGAGGGGGGCGTGTCGGGGGCGTGTCGGGGCGGGCCCGAACCACGCGGCGTTTAGGGGGTGTGCCGGGAGCGTTTCAGGGGCGGACCTGGAGGCGTGGTTGCGGCCCGGGGGCGTGGCCGCGCCCTCCGGACCCGCCCCCAGGATGCATCCCGGCGCGCAGGAGGCCCGCTGACGCGCGGGGATTTACGCCTCCCTCCGGGACAAAGGTAAGGGGGGGGGCTTAGACAGGGCCGGGTGGGTGGGTTAGGTAGGGGAAGGGAGGGGAAGGTGAGGGGAGGGCATAAGGAAGTTCCCTCCGAGGCCGCTCCGATTTCGGAGCGGCCTCGGAGGGAACGGAGGTAGGCTGTGCGGCTCGGCGCGCGCCGGCTATACAAAATCGATAGCCTTGCGCGCGCCGATCCAGGTTTTTAGCAGATACGCGCGGCTCCGCGCGTATCTACTAAAATCCAGCGTACTTTTGTTTGCGCCTGGAGCGCAAACAAAAGTAGGCCTATTCGCGGAGTATGAAAATCCGCCCCTTAGAGAATAGCCACTGCCATTAGCAATGGTAACATGGAATAGACTTAGTTTTTGGGTACTTGCCAGGTTCTTATGGCCTGGATTGGCCAGACCCCATGAATTGACATATGTATAATTCTGGGATCCTTTCGTTCTCTGACCCAAATATCCAATAAGTAAAACAAAGTAACTCTGGAAAACCATGATTTATTTTAACATAAATTACATTTTTTCTTTAGCAAATAAGCAAAACAAAATTTATTCCCATGAGAAAACACTATTTTTTTTATAAACATAAGATGCAACGTTTTCTCAGACATAAACATTTTTCAGTGACTCAGATGGAAAGTTTTAAGCCATATGATACACATCACCATTAATTTGGAGGAGTAGTCTAGTGGTTAGAGTAGCAGGCTGTAAACCAGGGAAGCCATGGTTCAAATCCTTCCCATGCTTCTTGTGATTTGGGCAAATCAGGTCACCCTCCATTATCCCAGGCACCCCCTCCCCTGTTTTTATTGTAATTTCCATCTTTTGTTAAATTGTAAACTGATATGATGTGTATTTTAATGTTGGTATAAAAAAAACTGTTAAATAAATAAAAATAAAAGTATTTACTAAGCCGTGATATTGTGCCTAATTTTAACATGTTTCTTTCCTTTATTGTATTGAGCTGTTTTGCATGCATAAATTAACCAAATACATGCAAAGCAGGTCATCAATTCTCAATCCCATACAAATACAGTAAATCAGCTGACTTACAATGGACTGGGCTGCCTTTTTTCCTATTGCATTTTCCTAACAAGCCTCCCAATGTCCTTGGACTGTACCCTTCAGAAATATTTTTAAATTCCCCCCCCCCCCCTCCCCATGGTCTTTTGAGACCCATCTTTCACAGTGGTGGTGACTCCAAAAAGTATGAAATAAAGAAAGCATGCTCTCAGGGGTGATGCCCTGTCCCCCTACCCTTACACCTCACCTTTTTAACAAATTTATCCTTCCCACTCAACCAACCCCCCTTTCAAGTAACCCCCGAACCACCTTCACAAAAATCAAAATCCCTAGGGTCTAATGGCCCCTCCCTACCCCCCAGCCAGCAAAGAAAACCTTGGTGATCTAGTGTGGACCCTTGACCCCCTCACCCCCCATACCTCAAAGTATCATCTTTGGTGTTTAGAGAGGGTGTGGAGTGCCCCCATTTTGGAAAAAAGTATCAACCTGACTTGGCCCTTATCACATTATAGGGGCCAAGTCTGGTTGATGACATTTTCCAAAATGGCATCAACCGGGCCCGGAGCTATGGGGTTCCAGACCCCCACTGAATACCAAGGTGATACTTTGAGATACGGGAGGTTTTGGGGATGGAGGTCCACACTAGCCCACCAGGGTTTCTTTGTTGGTTGGATGGAGGAAGGGTCCACTTCACCCCAAGGATGTTGATTTTTAGCAATGGGGGTAGGGGTTACTTGAAAGGGAGGTGGTTGGGCGGGGGGATCATTTTGTTAAAAGGGGAGGAGAGAAGAGCACCAACATGAGATCATTTATTCTTTCACACTATTGGGAGGTCACCACTACTTCCTAGTGTGTGTGTGGGGGTGTTTTGGGCCAATTGCCCCTTTAATATTATGACGTTCCAGTATACAATGAGCTGCCATTCCACATTTTAGTGGCCTCATCCTCAGTTTTTTAATGATGTGTTTCTCCTGTGCTCAATCATGTGATGTAACTGCCACAATATTTTGTCAGTGAAGGAAAGTATATTGCAGGAGCACCCTCCCTGCTATGTTTGGTCCCTTAGCGATAAAATATTGAAGCTTTGTAAATGATCCCTATAGATTGTAAGCCCTCTGGGAACAGGGAAATACTTAAGTACCTGAATGTAATCTGCCATGAAGTATCTGAAAAGCAAGTAAAAATAATTTGTTTTACTGTTCACAAGAAGAACACAGCTTTATGGTAGTTGTGTGCTTTTCACACAAATCTACCCGTTATACCACACCAGTTAGGCCTGTCTTTATTTATTTTTATTTTATTTAAAAATGTTTCTATACCGTCGTTAAGTTAAATACCATCACAACGGTTTACAGAAGGGCACGATAAAGAGAAATATGGGTGGTATAGATTACAAATTACTCGTGTGCCATCATAGTACGGTAACAATGTAAAATAATAAACTAGGTGTGTAAATTAAACCTGCACTATGGGAATGAATCCCATAGTGCAGACCTAAGCCTAGTGGAGTTTCCCTTAATTGTATTATAGCTGCTACTCCCTGCAGCCCTTGTTGCCAAGGTAATTACAATATCTCCTTGCTCTTACCACTTGATTTACTAACCAAAGAAATGTATGAACCTTTTCATGCAGAAACTTATTGGTCTAATTCTTCCCATGTTCACCAAGGATTTCCCAGTTGTGTTTCTTCAACACCCTGGATCCCTGCGGCCCCTATGTTCTTAGCTCACACCTTTGCCCATATGTTTAGCCATCATAAGCGAGCAAGTAATTAAGAAGCAGTGACATGGCATCCTCTGTCATATACAGAGAGAGATGGTCTTATTGCTGCCTCAGCCCTTATTCTAGGTGCAGGACATTCTACTGCCCATTTGTCTACTAGCATATTATGTTTGCAGACTGTAGTCGAAATCTTTAAGAATATTACAATTGCTACTTTATGCCACACTGCCACTCAATTGCATGAAATAACAGATATCTTGCAGGACCACTGTCTTGCACTAGATTTAGACAGCTGGGTGGCTGGTGGGCATGAGGATCCCCTGGTAACATGCCTACTTGGTGCAAAGGTGGCGGACCTCACGCGTCACCTAGATAGGATTTTAGACAGTGCTGGGGAGGAACTGGTTGTCGTGGTACATGTGGGCACCAACAACATAGGAAAATGTGGGAGGGAGGTTCTGGAAGCCAAATTTAGGCTCTTAGGTAGAAAGCTTAAATCCAGAACCTCCAGGGTAGCATTCTCTAAAATGCTTCCTGTTCCAAGCACAGGTCACCAGAGGCAGGCAGAGCTCCGGAGTCTCAATGCGTGGATGAGACGATGGTGAAATGATGGGTAATGATTCAGATGGACTGAACCAAATCACGGTGAACCTTGAAGATGTGGTAGGCCTGATTGACAAGACGTGGCTAATACAGCTGCTTCCTTTGGCTAATCTTTATAAGGACTATCAATGTTTTGTAGTAAATAGGTGGTTCTCTTTTGATACTTTTCTAGAATTGTTACAGTGTTTTGAAATAATCAGGGTCTTGGTGAGTTTTTGATGATTGCTATTCATATTATATTAGTTTTTATCTTTTTATGTTTCATTATATCTTGCTATGTTTGAATTTCTTGTATAAGCAAAAAGAAAAAGGTGATTGCCCAAACCATATAATAATCAAAAACAATAAATGATGGGGCAATGAAATCTCAAACTGTCCAAAGTCTTTATCTTTAAAAGATATTTATTTATAATTGTACAGATGTGTCACAAAAAATTATGGGTATACTACAAATTTCCATAGTCCCCCGACACAGACCGTAATACATACAACTGCATCAGGAGGGACCAATAATCCCAGCTTCTTGATCTAGATGCAAACAGCAGAACAGTTCCACTCGTAGAGGGTGTGTGGGAACCGGATGTCACACAGGTAAGACAATTTTTCTTTATTTGTTTATAAGGGATATTTGTGCATTCAGTTATTATCACATCCGATGTGTCACAGTTACAGCTTGTCTTTGAAATGCTGGATGTGATACTTACCAAATCACCTGGACCAGATGGTATATTCCTCAGAGTTCTGAAGGAACTAAAAAATGAAATTTCAGACCTATTAGTAAACATTTGTAACTGATCAATAAAATCATCCATTGTACCTAAAGACTGGAGGATAGCTAATGTAACCCCAATATTTAAAAAGGGCTCCAGGGGTGATCCGGGAAACTACAGACTGGTTAGCCTGATTTCAGTGCCAGGAAAAACAGCGGAAAGTGTTCCAAACATCAAAATCATAGAACATATAGAAAGACATGGTGTAACGGAACAAAGTCAGCATGGCTTTACCCAAGGCAAGTCTTGCCTCACAAATCTGCTTCACTTTTCTGAAGGAGTTAATAAACATGTGGATAAAGGTGAACCGGTAGATGTAGTGTACTTGGATTTTCAGAAGGCGTTTGACAAAGTTCGTCATGAGAGGCTTCTAGGAAAAGTAAAAAGTCATGGGATAGGTAGCGATGTGCTTTCAAGGATTACAAACTGGCTAAAAGACAGGAAACAGAGAGTAGGATTAAATGGGCAATTTTCTCAGTGGAAGGGTGTGGGCAGTGGAGTGCCTCAGGGATCTGTATTGGGACCCTTACTTTTCAATATATTTATAAATGATCTGGAAAGAAATACGACGAGTGAGATAATCAAATTTGCAGATGACACAAAATTGTTCAGAGTAGTTAAATCACAAGCAGATTGTGATAAATTGCAGGAAGACCTTGTGAGACTGGAAAATTGGGCATCAAAATGGCAGATGAAATTTAATGTGGATAAGTGCAAGGTGATGCATATAGGGAAAAATAACCCATGCTATAATTACACCATGTTGGGTTCCATATTAGGTGCTACAACCCAAGAAAGAGATCTAGGTGTCATAGTGGATAACACATTGAAATCGTCGGTACAGTGTGCTGCGGCAGTCAAAAAAGCAAACAGAATGTTGGGAATTATTAGAAAGGGAATGGTAAAACGGAAAATGTCATAATGCCTCCGTATCGCTCCATAGTGAGACCGCACCTTGAATACTGTGTAGAATTCTGGTCGCCGCATCTCAAAAAAGATATAATTGCGATGGAGAAGGTACAGAGAAGGGCTACCAAAATGATAAGGGGAATGGAACAGCTCCCCTATGAGGAAAGACTAAAGAGGTTAGGACTTTTCAGCTTGGAGAAGAGACGACTGAGGGGGGATATGATAGAGGTGTTTAAAATCATGAGAGGTCTAGAACGGTAGATGTGAATCGGTTATTTACTCTTTCGGATAGTACAAAGACTAGGGGGCACTCCATGAAGTTAGCATGGGGCACATTTAAAACTAATCTGAGAGAGTTCTTTTTTACTCAACGCACAATTAAACTCTGGAATTTGTTGCCAGAGGATGTGGTTAGTGCAGTTAGTATAGCTGTGTTTAAAAAAGGATTGGATAAGTTCTTGGAGGAGAAGTCCATTACCTGCTATTAAGTTCACTTAGAGAATAGCCACTGCCATTAGCAATGGTAACATGGAATAGACTTAGCTTTTGGGTACTTGCCAGGTTCTTATGGCCTGGATTGGCCACTGTTGGAAACAGGATGCTGGGCTTGATGGACCCTTGGTCTGACCCAGTATGGCATTTTCTTATGTTCTTATGTCACATAGTAAGGGTAAAGCGCCACCGGCACCATTTTGATTAGTGGCAGCCAACGACCCGAGAGGGAAAGATCGCTCCTGGGACCCCGCTGGACCACCAGGGCTTTTAGTAAGTCTTGGGGGGGGGGGGGATCAGGATGGTGGGGGGGTGTTGTAATTAAGTACATTTAAAGGGTTGGGGTGGGTTTGTTTTTTTTCAGTCCATTTTGCCAAAAAAAAAAGAAATGTAGGAAAACGAAGTTTTCCACGAAGCGCCCGACCCGAAAACTTAAAACTAAGCAGATCTCTACTTCTTAAAAGACGGCTCGTTATATGGTCCAGCTATCTGCCCAAGCTTTAACTCCTCCTGCAATTTTTTGGCCACTACCTCACTCAACCACTACTGACCTAGCATTTCTCGCTGTACCCCTTTCCCCCAGTCCTCTGTACGGTATTTGAAACCCCTCTGTAAAATCCTTAGCTAATAAAGTTGCTGCCTTTTTGTTTGGATATGCAGCAATTCCCCTAATACTACCGGCGACTCTGCCTTTTCCAACCTCATGTCATTGCTTACCCCCTCTGTACGGGGTAATGCTCTGACTCGTGGGGCATTTGGTTGCTGGGTGCGCTCCATTACAAGCTGCACAGGCATGCCTGAACTTGCAATCCGGGAACAAACAAGTGGCTTTATTAAATCGCCAGCACACATCTGTTCCGCTCCCTGATGACTTACCTGCTGCATCCCCTTTTGCCAAGCTCCCCATATCCTGAAAGGAACTCGCTCCTCCACCCATACTGCTCACCCCGCCTCCGCTACCTACGCCTTTTGGGGCACCCACACTCTTGTTTGTCATCTGGGTCAGTCACAAATTAATGTCTTGCGTGCCCCACGACATGTGCCTATTGCCTTCCATTTTATCACGAAGTCTCTCGTCGTCGTTGAGCCAAGCCCAACTATCGTAATCTCTAAAGGCTCCCAAAAGACTGTCTGCATAAACCAACAACGGCCCATACTGATGAGGTTCGAAATGACCGACTACGCTCATCAAACTTAGAAACCCTCTAACCCAATTTAAAATATTTTTTGAAACCTTGGGTCCTGTCTCTCTATCCTTGTCTTTTTTCTTGCTCTTTTTTTTGTCCTTCCTCCTTCCCCTTCTGCCTTCTAGCAATTTGAAAATATTGAGTATTTACGTTTTCTAATCCGCCAGCGAATTCTTCTCAGCACTTCCTCCCACAGTTCCGTTAAGGATGCTAGTGCTGGATGACCCATATCCTGCATAGGGCCCGCTGTGTGACCTGGCCTCCCTTCCCATTCTGACTTGCTAGAGGACGATGAATCTGTAGAACTACTGTCTGTCTCTGTACTGGATTTCTTGGCCCTCTTCTTTCTCTTTCCTTTGTCCTTCCTAATCTGCAAACTTGTTTTTCCAACTCACCCGAGTTTGCATCATGATAAAGAACTTACGGCCCTGCTGATTCCTTGTCTCTCTGCGGCCAACTTCCCCTCTCTCGGCTCGCATCTGGGCACGAAAAGACTCTGTCTCTCCATGCTTCGTGCTGCGAAATGCCTGGGTACTCTCCAATATCCGCTTCAGTGGGAACAGCAGAAAAGCCAGCAGAACCCATGCACCTGAACCCCATGTGCCCCCACTTATCTTTTCCCCCATAATTGGGCGAGGCAATCCTCCCCCATGTCTCCCTCGCCCTTGTCTCCTTTCCCCGACCCCAAATTTAATATAGCACCAGGTCGGACTTGATACTCCTGCTCTTCTTCCATCCTGTCCTTCCGCTCGCTCACCCATTTACCGCTTGAACTACCCATTTCCTCCCACTGACCGCTGAGGTTAAACCTTGGCTATCTCTCTCTCTGTGATTGAACATGCAGCACTTCCACTTACTTGCCTACCTACAGCTTCCTTCCGTTGAGCACCTGCTTCGCTAGCTTTATTCGACCCATGGTTACTAAATGGAGCCTCCTTAGTAGGCACCTGCCTTTTCTTACCCCTCTGAGAAACCTTGCTGAGGCCTTTGCCTAATTGCGCCCCACACCCAATAACAGGGAACTCTTCCTGCACCTGGAAGCTGACCCGCCTGCCTCGATCCTGAGCTCCAGACCGCTCTACTGCCTGGCTTCGAACAGGGGGCCTTTCTTAAGCTCCTATCCCTTGCTGAAGGAGGTCCTACACTGCTGTCTCCAACCTCCCGATCGCCCCGCGCTTATCCCTTGCTGCTGATGTCTCTGGGACAGACACAGAGGGGGATGGGAAGTTTACCATGTCACCAGAAACTAATGAAATTTCTGGTACGTCAATGTCCTCAGAACTGTAAATCTGAGGAGGGGAAGGGGTGGGGTCTGCCTCCAGCCCGCTCTCACCCGATACCGAAAAGGGGGAAAGTGGGGGCGGGGGGGGGGGGGGAGACCGGAGGAGAAGGGAGAACCAAAGGACTTGCCTGCGGGGGTTTTTTTTTACGGTGTCACGCTGCTGCCCCGCACCTCTGGACTTGGATACTCCTCTCCTTTCCTTTTCGGTTCATTGCAAGGCCCAGCGGCAGACTTCGCGGATTCGAAGTAAGGAATTGAAAAACTAATTTTTTTTTTTTTTTTGGATAATTAAATGACACAAAACCTGAGGCTTAATGCAGCAGCTCCGGGAGGAGCAAACGAAAAATGCTCTGCAGGTCCTGAATTCTCACAGAAAATCTCTTATTATTATTATTTTTTTTTTTAAGAAGATTAACAAGGGAGCCGGCGAAGCCAAACCCCCGCGCAGCCCACTCCTTTTCACGACCTGGACCATCTGTCAGCAAGCCCAATGGCGTCAGCCGTTGCCTGCCTGCCCCCCACTAATAGCGCCGCAGCGATTCAAATCACTGGCATCGCGCTATTGGCCCTGCTTTGTCTCCCGTCTCTCCCTCTCCAGCCCCCCCGCAGACCTCCCCTCCGCGCACCTTTCCCTCTGTTAGTGCATGCGGCGCGAGATGGGCCCGTGCCGCTGCTTATTTATTGGGTGTTATTTGATGTATCTGCTGTTTTGAAATATTTTATCAATGTTTAGGACATTTTAAAATTATATATTGGAGAGGGGGAGGGGGGTGCGCCAAAGAAGTATCCGCCTCAGGTGCCAAATACTCTAGGTATGCCTCTGAGTCAGACCAAAGGTCCATCAAACCCAGTATCCTGTTTCCAACAGTGGCCAAGCCAGGTCACAGGTACCTGGCAGGATCCCAAAGGATAGACAGATTCCATGTTGCTCATCCCAGGGATAAGAAGTGGATTTCAGCAACTCTACCTTAATAATGGTTTATGGACTTTTCCTCCAGGAACTTGTCCAAACCTTTATTAAATATAACTATACTAATAGCTTTCATCACATCCTCTGGCAATGAATTCCAGAGCTTAATTATGCACTGAGAAAAAAAATGTTCTTATTACTTTTAAATGTGATACTTACCTGTGCATTTGGTAAGTATCACATCCAGCATTTCAAAGACAAGCTGTAACTGTGACACATCGGATGTGATA
The DNA here is from genome assembly GCF_901001135.1 of Rhinatrema bivittatum. Lineage (NCBI taxonomy): Eukaryota > Metazoa > Chordata > Amphibia > Gymnophiona > Rhinatrematidae > Rhinatrema > Rhinatrema bivittatum. Next base: position 369,184,907 of record NC_042618.1, read on the forward strand.
ATAACTGAATGCACAAATATCCCTTATAAACAAATAAAGAAAAATTGTCTTACCTGTGTGACATCCGGTTCCCACACACCCTCTACGAGTGGAACTGTTCTGCTGTTTGCATCTAGATCAAGAAGCTGGGATTATTGGTCCCTCCCGATGCAGTTGTACGTATTACGGTCTGTGTTGGGGGACCGTGGAAATTTATAGTATACCCATAATTCTTTGTGACACATCTGTGCAATTATAAATAAATATCTTTTAAAGATAAAGACTTTGGACAGTTTGAGATTTCATTGCCCCATCATTTATTGTTTTTGATTATTATATGGTTTGGGCAATCACCTTTTTCTTTTTGCTTATACAAGAAATTCAAACATAGCAACATATAATGAAACATAAAAAGATAAGAACTAATATAATATGAATAGCAATCATCAAAAACTCACCAAGACCCTGATTATTTTAAAACACTGTAACAGTTCTAGAAAAGTATCAAAAGAGAACCACCTATTTACTACAAAACATTGATAGTCCTTATAAAGATTAGTCAAAGGAAGCAGCTGTAATAGCCACGTCTTGCACATTTTTTTTTAGATATTTAAATAATTTCTTAGTTGTCTAATCCATAGTAACAGTACTTTCTGCTTTATCACTACATCCTCTCCAGTGGGGAGGACTCAGAAAGTAAGCATAGAAATACCAAAGTATATTCAATATATAGATGATTTTGGTGCATGATATGGGAGTGAGATAAAGTTCAGCAGTTGGAGGGTATGTAGGTGAGAGGATGGCTAGGGTGTACTTAAGAAGTAATGGTCTTTATTGGAAAACCTGATAAAGAATTTTACTTTAGCATTTCCTATTTTATAAGTCTAAAAACTTATGATTTTGAACAATTGTAGAGTACTATCTTAATAAAATAATTAGGATATTTAGCCCACCTTTCCAACTGATGCTCAAGCATTATTAGAATTCAGGTACAATAATGTAAAGCATCTAAGGGTTATTCTCCCTATAAAAGTTGCTGTATGTATTGTATGAGAAGATGAAGTGCCTTGAGTTATGTTTTTGTCCATTGACTTATGTTCCTGCACTGCAGGCAGAATATTAGAGAAATATTCCTATTTTTTTGAAGAATGACAAATGTTTTTGACTTCCTGGTGATATGTATTTAGAACATACTGTTGCTCTACCATTTTCCACAAATGCATGATATAATTGAGGAGATGTATATCCTATAACAGATAATGAGAGGAGATGCTTTAATTAGGGAGATAATGCATTTGGTGGCCAAAAGAAGAAGCAACTAGAAAACTACATAACACAATTTCATAGATTTGCTTCAGTGTATTTCACTAGAGGCTCTATGTACAAGCATCTTTTCCCATAGGCACAAAATTGGAAAAAAAAAACCCCTTTACATCTGGCCCTTGAGTGGTCCTAAATTTGAATTCCAAAGGTATCACAATCCGCAAAAAAATTCCAGTTTTCTCCAAGACCAATATGTACTACCATTTACTTGAAAAAAATTGATAATTTTTCCAAGCTGTGTTTGCAAGAGTTTTCTCATAGCTAGATCAGAAGTGATGTATGATTCATGCCTCCCAGCTACTTTGTTTTAAATGTACTTCTCACGCAGTCACCTTTTCTCCTCTGATGATCACATCCCTCTACAAACCTGCTCTCCTGTTGATATTTCCATTTCCCAAAGAAGCTCCTTAGTTTGTAGCCAAAATGCCCAGCCCTTTCTGAATGAAACATGAGGTGAATAAATGTGAGATATACTCTGTCACTCTAAATAGATTTTTAAAAAGGCAATTGAATTATGAATGACACAGAGGCTGGTGGTACTTTACAGACTAATAGATTTATTAACACATAAGCTTTCAAAGACAACTGTCCAATTCATCAGATGCCACTACAGATTAAACATGACTACTCCTTTGGATGAATTACAGTATGAATATACATGAAAGATGTGTAAGTGGCCAGGGGCCAGGGTTGAAGTCTTGATGATTGGCACCACTGCTCACAAGTTTCAAACTTGTGCTAATTCAACCCCTTCTTGTGTCAAGAATACAGAATGGCAAAATCCTTTTGCAAACTAGACCCTCTCCTGTGAAACCACTAGATGGCTCTGCATGGCAGATAAGCAAAAAAGTAATGAAAGTTTGCAATGGCAATGGTTTTGATTAGCCCCAGACTTTACAGAGCCTTGTGTGCCACAGTTTGGTTCAACTTATAACACAGTAAAAAAAAAAAGAAAGTAAACAATACTTTCTCATTAAAATGGATTAGGCATGAACCTTTGGTTAATTAAGTACAGAACCACGGAAAGCAGACAATTATATGTAAGACATAGAGCAGATCACTAATATACTCTGCCAACTATATACTGATTGGAGTCAGAATGTCTTCTTTCTTTAGCATTCATGAAATTTTACATCACTTTAGTTAATGCATTCCTTTTATACGATAAAGATGACTGATACTCAAATACAGCACATTGCTATCTTATGAGTTTCTACATCATTTTGACTCTCAAATAGATTGTCTTAAAATAGGACAGTGATAGACTTCGCTAAGGCGGCATAACAACTTCGATTAATGTGTCTTGTACTATATGATCTTCAATCCAGAGCAATAGTGTTTTCTTTGTGCCGTATTTAGAGCAGTATTCATTTTTGACAAGTGCCTCACACATTTTTAATATGCCCACAAGGTTGGCCATGTATATTTTGCTTGTTAGGCATATAGGGCCAGATTTTTAAACGTTATTTATTTATTTATTTATTTAGAAACTTTTATATACCGGTATTAGTGGGGACATCATACCGGTTCACATAATAACAAAAGGCTTGAAAATACATATCAACAGGGAGGGAGAACTGGGCGGGGGGTTAACCTAGGGCAGTATAGAAAAATAGTTTAACAAACAAGAACAAGTAACAAGAACAAGTAACAATTTACAATATAATTAGCTCCTTAATATAAGGAAAGGGGAGGTCCCCAGGAGGTGGTGTGAGAGATGGCGAGAAAGGAGGGACTATTCTGAATAAACTTGGTTGAACAGTAGTGTTTTTAGTTTCTTTTTAAATTTGATCATACATGGTTCAAGGCGCATGTGGACAGGCAGGGAGTTCCAGAGAGCCGGACCAGCAATAGAGAGGGCGCGGTCGCGGGTGGAGGAAAGATGAGCTGTTTTCAGGGAAGGTACATGTAGTGTGCCTTTGCTGGCTGATCTGGTAGCTCGAGTGGACTGGGGAGCATTGAAAGGAAGGTCAAGCCAGTTGGAGTTATGGGTGTGGATAGACTTGTGTACTATGGTCAGGGTTTTGTAGTGTATGCGGGAGAGGATGGGGAGCCAATGTAGATCCTTGAGGATAGGGGTAATGTGTTCGTGTTTACGTGTGTTAGTGATGAGTCTTGCTGTAGCATTTTGCAACATTTGGAGAGGTTTTATCATAGACATGGGGAGCCCTAGGAGGAGTGCATTGCAGTAATCTAGTTTGGAGGTGAGGGTGGCTTGGATCACTGTGCGGAGATCTTGGGTGTATAGTAGGGGTCTGAGTTTTTTAAGAACGTTAAGTTTGAAGAAACCTGCTTTGAGAATAGAGTTGATGTAGGGTTTCATGCTTAGTTCATGATCAAGGAGAACTCCGAGGTCCCTAACGGATGGTTGTGTTGTGAGAAGGTTGAGTTTGGGGTCATTAGACGGGGGGGGGGGGGGGGGGGGTTGTGAGGAGATGAGTAGGAGTTCTGTTTTGTTAGCGTTCAGAGCAAGGTGAAGGTTAGTGAGGAGGTAGTTGATGGCTGCAAGGCAGTTATCCCAGTGCTCTAGGGCTTCAGAGATAGAGTTGTGAATGGGAATGATGATCTGAACATCATCTGCGTAGAGGTAGAACTTGAGCTTAAGGTTGGAGAGGAGCTGGCAGAGAGGCGTGAGGTAAACATTGAAAAGGGTTGAAGACAGTGATGAGCCTTGCGGGACTCCTTGTTGTAAAGGGTGTGAGGCAGATAGGTTGTTTCCAATTTTAACAGAGAACTTTCTGTTTGAGAGATAGGATTTGAACCAGGCAAAGGCTAGTCCTGAGATGCCAATGCTTTCTAGCCGTGTCAGGAGGTGGTGATGGCTGATGGTATCGAAAGCCGCCGAAATATTGAGGAGGGCAAGGAGGTAGCTGTGGCCTTGGCCCAGGCCTCTGAGGAGAATGGTCAGAGAGGGAGAGGAGTAGAGATTCGGTATTAAAGTGTTTCCTGAAGCCAAATTGGGAAACATGGAGGATATCATGATTTTCGAGGTAATCCATGAGTTGGGAATTAACAACTTTTTCCATCAGCTTGGAGATAAAAGGGAGGTTGGAGATAGGGCGGAAATTGGAGGGGTCTTTTGGGTCTAAGGAGGGTTTCTTAAGGAGGGGTTTGACAACTGCGTGCTTGAGTGGATCTGGGACCATCCCATGGGCGAGGGAGCAGTTGATAATATCTGCTATGGCTCTGGCTATAATGTCAGGGATGGCTATTAGAGCTTTAGTAGGGATGGTGTCGTTGGGGTGAGAGGCAGGCTTAAGTTTTTGAAGGAGACTTATGATTTCTTTAGAGGAAGTAAAGTCGAGTGCGGCCATTGTGGGTTGAGATGGTGAGTGGACAGAGGGTAGGTAGGTGGGGGAACAGTGATTGGAAGGGGGAAATCTGGAAAGGAGGTTGAAGATTTTACTTTGGAAGTAATTGGCCAGTTCTTCACATTTGGATGCGGCCTCCGTGTCTGGTATGGTGGGGGGAATAGAGGTGGTGAGGCTTGAGACATAGGAGAAAAGCACTTTGGGGTTGAATTTGTAGTCATGGATTTTTTTTGCATAGAAGTCTCGCTTGTGTTTGTATTTGTGTAAGGCTGTTTTATAGCTGGAGGACTGTTGCGGGGTTGGGTCCTTGCGCCATTTTCTTTCTTTTTGTCTGAGATTGCTTTTTAGGGTTTTTAGCTCTTGGGTGTACCAGGGCTTGGAAGGTTTCGAGGAGGTATTTATGACTCGTTTGGAGAGAGGGCATAGCTTATTGGCAATGTCTTTTGTAAGGCTATTCCAGGAAGCTAGAGCTGTGTCAGGGTCTGAGCAGACTAGTTTCGGTAGGGAGGAAGATAATGCGTCAGCTAGTTCATCACCGGGGCATGTTTTTCTAGATATTATGGTAGTGTGGGGGGTGTTGTTGCTTGGTAGGGTGCTGTTAGTGGAGAGTCTGCCTTCTATGAGGCAGTGGTCGGACCAGGGCACTGGGGTGCAAGTGGGTGTGTTAGAGGTATGGCAGTCAGAGTTGATAAACATCAGGTCCAGCGTATGACCAGCTTTGTGAGTTGGAGATGCTATGATTTGACGTAAGCCTATGGCAAGGAGGGATTGAATGAAGGTTTCGCATGATGCAGTGGGGGGGAGAGAATCAACATGAAGTTTAAAATCTCCGAGGATAATGGAGGGGGTATCGGTTTTTATCCATTCAACAATAAATTCAATTAGGGGAGAGGGGTTAGACTCGAGGATGGTGGGGGGGCGCGTAGACTAGACAAATTTGCAGGGCAGCTGCCCTAAAGAGACCTACTTCGAGTTTGGGTGGGGCAGCTATGCTGATGGGTTTAAGGTTCAAGTATTTCTTGGCTGCTAGGAGTCCTCCTCCTCTTTTTTTGGGTCGGTGGATAGGGAAGATGTCATAGGAGGTTGATGGGAGTTGGTTTATGAGGACAGTGTCTGAGTCTTTGAGCCATGTTTCAGTGACCGCGCAGATGTCTGGTGTGCAGTCATTAAGTAGGTCATTAAGGATGGGTGTCTTTTTGGAAAGGGATTGTGCGTTGATGAGTATTATGGAGAGGGTGGTGAGACCGAGGAGTTGGGTCAAAGGAGAGGTGAGGATGGGGATGAGGGATTTGCGGAAGGGGGGTGGGTGGCGGGGAAGAGGGGGAGGGGGAGGTAGCCTGGAGAGTGGGTGGTGGATGCGAGGGATTGCGTAAGTGGCCATTTGAACAGCTGAAAGTAGTGGGGGTGTAGAGGGGGATGTTGGGGGGTAAAAAGGGGGGAGGGCTGTGGAATAAGTGCAATATGGTGTAGCAAATGATATACAGTGCAGCAGATAATATACAGTAGTTTAAAGTACGTATAGCAGCAAGGTACAGAGAACAGATAGGGCTCTTTGAGATGCTCACCAAGTGGAGATAGTCAGAGAAGAGAGCTGGTAGAAGGAGTAGTTCATGAAGGAGAGGGTCCCGTTGCGAAGCTGTTCTGTCTGTAGATGCGAAGATCTAGTTGGAGATTCGATACGGAAGTTGTTGACAGGGTGTTGAAATGCCCAAAGGGGACGCACGAAGGGGCGCACTTGTGTGTGTGTGGGGAGAGCATATGAGAGTGAGAGCTTGAGTGTGTGAGGGAGTCTATGAGAGAAAGTGTGTATGTGTGTATGTGAAGAGAAGAAGACAGTAGTAGAAGAGAGACACTGAATGTACCCCCCTACGTGCGGGGGGTACATTTGCTCGCTACCCGGCGCGCACAAATGTATGCTCGATTTTATAACATGCGTGCGCAGCTGCGCAAATGTTATAAAATTCAGGGCCGGTGCACACCTTCACTTCCCTTCCCCTATCTGTCCAGCCCCATATCCCCATACCTTTAACCCAGAAGTAATGCCTGCCAGAGGCAGGTGTAATTTGTGCGCGCCGGACAAGTGCCAGTGCGCAATCCCCAGGCCTAGCAGCCAAAGACAGGCCTCTGGCCCCTCCCCTGCCTGCCCCTGGACTGCCCCTCCCCCCTACCGCCCATTTTTTCAAGCCCCGGGACTTATGCGCATAACCCCCCTACGTGCATAAATCCACCTGGATTTATGCGCGTAGGCTTTTAAAATCTGCCCCATAATGTAAGTATATTGTTAGAAAAGAAATTGGGGTGTGATGATTTTATTGAAATAGTTTGAGTTTCATAAATGCTGCAGCATACCACTGCTATCTCACCAACCAGGAAAACTGGACTTTCTCTTCTTCCAGGCAGGCCAGTCTACACAATTGGGTTTATGCACACCAACCAGCAGATGAAGACGGAAAGTAACAGTCTCACCAATGTCATCTTATATTCTCCTGCACTGAGCCTGCCAGAATTCTCCATCTCCAGCAGGTGGTAAACCTACATTCAGTTCTGTAAACTTAGGCCTGTCAGGTTTGAGAAAGGCCTAGGCACTGGGCAGTCAACATTCTGCCTGCAGCATGAAGTGTGTGCAGCCGGGTATCTCTAACTCTGTGTGCAAAATGTTCCTCAGCATGGGGGGAAGTCTCCATCAAGTTTGCCTTTGTGGGGGTTCACAGTCCCAGTTCAGGGAGCTGGAAAGGGAATCTCCCCATGGGGAGGGGAGATAGGCTAGAGCAGTGGACTAGCCAGAATGGATTTTTTAGGTGGGCACAAGGTTAACATGGGTGGGCTGTAGGCATGCAGGTCTGAGACCTACTAGCTGTATTCCTATTGATAAATAATGCCATATGCTGTACCCTACAATGAATATGTGTATGTGTAGGTGAGAATGGGAGCCTGGGTGTGTGGGTGAGAATGGAAGCTTGAATATGTGTATGTGTGGGAGAGAATGAGAGCCTGGGTTTGTGTGTGGGTGAGAATGGGAACTTGTATATGTGGGTGGGAAAGGGAGTCTGGGTTTGTGGGCACTTGAATGTATGTGTGTGTGGGTGAGAATGGATGCCTGGATGTGCGTCTGTGTGTGCATAAGAATGGGAGCCTAGGGAGGGGTGAGAAAGTGAGAGCTTGTGTGTATGTCTGTAGAGAATGTGAGCTTGTGTGTGTGTGGGGAGAGCATATGAGAGTGAGAGCTTGAGTGTGTGAGGGAGTCTATGAGAGAAAGTGTGTATGTGTGTATGTGAAGAGAAGAAGACAGTAGTAGAAGAGAGACACTGAAAAGAAGTGAGCGACAAGGGAAAAATATGAAAGAGAGACCAGAACCAACTGATTAGAAAAATACAAAGATCAGACAACAAAGGCAAAAAAAAAAATTATTTTGAGATGTTAGCAACTTAAATATAATCAAAATCTCAATTTATGGCTACTAGATCCTCAAATATTGTATTACCATACACACAAAAAAAGTTTATTGAGGAACTACTTTTTATTCTAATACACAAAACATTTTTGGGAATTAGTATCAGAATTAAACAGTGCTCTCCTGTAAACAGTCTTCAGGCTCTTGCCCTCAATGGGCTTCAACCAGTTTCGTGTTTTAAGGCACTAGATGTCACATCATTTACTTATTCCCAATTTTTCTTTTATTTTAAAAACTTTTTTTCTTTTAGAAGTGTAAAATATTCCCTCAAACCACTAAATACACTCTCAGGTGCTCTCCTCAACAAGTGAACGAGCTATCAAGCGCTGCCAATACTATCATGCACTTATCTTAATTTATTTCTTGACACATCTCTGCTTCCTGCGTCTTTTTTACTTTTTTTACATGCTGCCCGCCCTGCTGTTCATGCTGTCAAACTCCCAACATTGGCAATGTTTCGGCGTCCCATGACGCCTTCCTCAGGGGATGCGTCCTGTTCAAACAAATCATTTTATAGAGCACTTATTTTCTTTCAAATGTATTAATTATCTTAAAATCGTATCTCTACTTTACCATGAATCAACGGGACTTACTATTTATATCGGCTTCCTCAGCTCAGCTCTGCAGCACAGCTCTCAAAAATGGTGCTTTATGCTCAAATAATTCACAACGGAAGTACCCGTATTTAAACTCCTCTTACCTGCTCACCCAGGCCCACCCATGGCTTCGCCACTGGGTTAGAGGCCTCCATGGAAGAAGGGGGAGCAGGTAGCTCATCCCCTGTTTACTATCCCTCTGGAATCGATAGAAGTGTGTGAGAGTGTGGTATTGCCTGCCTCCCCAGTGCCAGGAATAGATTTGTGTGCTCTTGCATGGGTGGCATTCTTTAAAGGCCTGCAAATGTTTTGTATTGGTCAGGTGACCCCACGTTTAACATCGTAGCTTAATCTCCTCTGGAGACTCCTTTCTCCCTAGGCAAGAGGCACTTGGAGCGCCAGTGTTCCCCCTCAGGCATGGGTCAGGAGGCCGAAGAGGGGACGTAGAGTCAGGGATAAAGTGGAGGATGTGCAAGATTACCCAGAGGATTCTTTGGATGAGCTTCAAGAACTTCCCTGAGCAACCTGGAGACCTGGCTTTAGAGGAGGGTGAGATTCCCTCTGAGGCAGAACCACACAGGTCAATGCTGCGACTCTTCCATAGGGATGAGTTATCTGGTTTGATCTCTGTCACTCCTTGCACCGCAGCTGGAGGAGAAGGAGATGGTTTTCTCCAACCCTCTGAAGAAGGACCCTATTATTTTCATTTTAAGGAAAACATCTGTTATTGTTTGGGATAGTTGTGGGTGGATCCTTGGGCAGATGACCATGCCCCCGGGGGAAGATCCAGAGAGAGACCACCGGTCAGGCTCAGAGTTTGGAGACAGACACACACTAGTTTTTTTATTAAACAGTATATTGAACCACCAGAGGTGGCAGTAGTGAGCTGGAAGCACCCGGCTGGGCTGTAGTCCCTCAGGTACTGGAATAGCGATCCCAAGATGACAGAGCTGTAGAGAAACTAAGTATAGTGAGTAGGCAGGGTGTGCAGAGGTCAGGAATAGAACCTTGATGGTAACACTCACACAGTAGTCTCTTGAAGCAGCCCAGGAGCTGGAATAGATTAGGCCCTCGAGGAGCGAGTACTTGGTTCCAGAGAAAGCTCTGAGGGAAGGATGATGACTTCCTGGCAGAAGTGGTATTCAGAAGCAGGTCCGAGAACGTGGGCCCTTGAGGAGTGAGTATCAGTTCCAGACTGTGACCTGAAAGGCAAAAGAGAAATGAGGCTCCCGAGGAGCGGGTACCCCTGGTAAGTCTGAGGAGGCAGAGTAGCTAGGAGAGTAAGAAAACTTTCCTTTCCTTTCCTTGCTAACTCGATTAGTTAGCGAATTCAGAGACCTTAAATATCTGGTGCGGATGATGTCATCTCAGGTGGACGCCCCTGAGGTTCGCGACACTGCTCGTACTTGAGTCGGGGCTGCGCCACGCGCGCACCCTTAGGCTTCTGGGAAACATGGCGGAGTGCAGCGTCTTGACGGTCTGGGGACGCCAGAGGAGGACGGCAAGATGACGCTGTGGCAGCCAAACATCCAACAAGCAAAGAGGGAGACGCCACAGAGGTAAGGAGGGCGGGGTGGAGATGTCAGGCAGCGATGGTCGCAACAACATCCTGATTTTCCCTCAGGAGGCAGTACAGAATCTTATTGTTTTGGAATTGGGAGCACATGAGGCAATTTTTAAGGGGGGCAAGTCTTTGGAAGGCCTGTACCTTAGACCTTCAGGCAAAAGAGTTATTTTGTTTTTCTGAAAGTGTATGCTCTGGTGTGTTCCATGAACTACCAACCCGGTATAAGGTGGAGCAGCTCTCAATGATGTTCAAGATTGGAGAAAAGAGGCTATGCTAAAGTAGGCCTTTGAAGCGATGATCATGAATCTGAAAATCTTCACTTGCTGCTGAATTGTGGGATGTGCAGGTTTACATTTGACCCAGGAAGCACAAGAGGACATAGGAGAGAATGATCCTTCCCTGGAGCCAGGGGCAGCTTTTTTGGCAGATGCAGGTTATGATTTGGCACATACGCAGTTCTGGGAGTAGCTTTGGTGGTGGCAGTACAACATTTGCTTTGGTTGCAACTGGTCAATGGACACTATCTCAAGTCAAATTTGACAAAACTGCTCTTCAAGGGACATCTGTTTGATGATGAGTTGGAGAAGATGGCCAATAAGTGGGGAGATTCAAAGATCCCTTACCTACTGGAAGATAGAAAGTCATTTTCACTGCCCTCCTTTTCGAGAACTCTAGAAGATTTTGCCAGAACAGAGGTTCAGGAACTCATAGGTCTTGCTCTTTCTGTAGGTCTCAGTCCTTTTGGTTTAAGAAACTGGGTAAGAATGGAAACTCCAGGACAGAAGCTTCCCATTCTTCACAATGAAGGTTTGGGGATCCACCTGCAGGTTCCAGGTGGATGTCTCTCCCAGTTCTATCAGAGCTGGGCCCAAATTATGTCTAATTAGTGGGTACTCAACATGGTCCAGTTCATTTACACCCTGGAGTTGGTGCGGATGGTTTCTGATACCTTTATAGTTTCTCCATGTCACTATGCGAGAAGAAGGCCACCATACTAACCACATTGCAATGACTGATCAGATTGGAAGCAGTGGTTCTGATACCAAAGGATCAGTAAGGAATGGGCCATTATTACATTTATTTTATGTTCCCCATAAAGGAATGATCCTTTCATTCAATATTGGATCTAAAACAGGTCAACAAGTTTCTATGAGTGACCCATTTCTGGATGGAAACCTTGTGATCCATAATTATGGCAGTGCAGAAGGGAAAATTTCTCATGTCACTGGATCTAATAGAGGCTTATCTACATATTTCAATCCAAGAGGATCATCAGTGGTTCCTATGCTTCACAATGCTTGGCCATCATTACCAGTTTCAGGCTTTGTTGTTCGGGATGGCTACAGCACCTAGAATCTTTTTGAAGGTCATAGTGGTGGTAGCAGTGGCACTTTGTAAGGTAAGCATATTAGAACATCTGTATCTGGTTGATTGGTTGATCAGGGCCAAATCCAGGAATGAGTCGAGCTTGGCTGGGTAGTCAATATGCCCAAGAACAGTTTGGAACCCATTCAGACTAGAGTATTTGGGAGTTTGGGTCAATACAGCTCAAGGCAAGATGTTCTTGCTGAAAGAGTGAATCAATAAGCTGTGAGGACAAATTCAAGCTTTGCATTTGACAAGCCGCCCTTCCTATAGGCATACCTGCAGACCCTAGGTTCCATAGCAGTGATTCTAGAGCTGGTCCCAGGGGCCAGGGCGCACATGCATCCACCGCAGAGGATGTTGTCTAGTGGAGTCTTCAGTCTCATTAATATGGGATTGGGCTATCTCTCCTCGCAGTGGTGAAGTAGGACCTCATCTGGTAGCTGAAGAGAGAGCATCTGGTCAAGGGAATGGACTTGGAAGTTCCCAACTGTTAGTGGTAACTATGGATGTGAGTCTCCAAGGATGGGGAGCTCACTGCCAGGAGCTGGTGATGCAGGGTCAGTGGTCTCTTGAGGAGATGGGTTGGTCCATCAATCATTTGGAGGTTCAAGCGATTCCGTTGGCATTTCTGAAGTTTGTGAACTGGTTAATAGAGAGCGTGGTGAGAGTGATGTCCAACAATACTACAGCGGTGACTTACATAACTCATTAGGTAGGATCCCAGAGAGAACAGGCTTCTCTGGAAATGGATCTGCTTCTGTCATGGGTGGAATGGTATCTTCAGATGTTATCAGTGTCTCATGTAGCAGGCATCTAAAATGTTCAGGTGAATTATCTCAGTTGCCATGATCTGAATCTGGGGGAATGGGAAGGGGCAAACAATGTTTTCCAATTCATTGTCTCCTGATGGGGGTGGCCTGTGTTGGACTTGATGGCAAGCAGTGGGAATGTGAAAGTCCATCGCTTTTACAGTTGCAGATGAGATCCTCAAGCGATTGGTGTCAACATGATAGCACTACCATGGCTAGAAGACAGAATATTATACATGTTTCCTTTGTGGTCAATGATAGGAAGAGTACTACAGAAGATAGCTTGGCACCCGGGCTTGGCTCTTCTGGTGGCTCCGGATTGGCCTCAGAAGCCTTGGTATGTGGATCTTCGGCAGCTGTTGGTAGACAAGCAGTGGCAGTTGCATTGCACAAAGATTTGCTGCATCAGGGTCAATCCTCCATTAGAATCCTGATTGATGTTGTCTTATGGTTTGGCCCTTGAAAGGGCACGATTGTTGAAGCAGGGTTATTCTTCGGCGGTGGTGAGCACCTAGTTGCAAGCACAGTTTTTTCTTCCTTGGCATATATACGTGTCTGCAGAATTTTTGAGAATTGATGCTTAGAGTAGACATGTCATCCTGCTCAGGCATCTCTTCCTCTCATTCTCAAATTTTTGCAAGAAGGTTGCTTAAGGGTTTGGCTCTTAATACTCTGAAAGTGCAGGTAGCAGTTCTGGCTTGCTATAGGGGATGTGTTAAAGGTTAAACTCTGTTCTCTCACCCAGATGTTTCTAGACTTTTGAAGGGAGTCAAACTTATTAGACTACCTCTTGTAACATTTAGATGATCGCAGGATGTACCCGCCACCAGCCGCACTCACCCTCAGATGATGGGACTGAGGCTGCGATGCAACACCACCATCTCTCCTGCTTCCCAACTGCCTCCTAAGTTTGCATATGCACATCACTGACAGAACTAAGAAGGCCCCGCGGCAGGAACAGTGGCTCAGATGCCTCCTGATGATGTCAGCACAGCTGGGTAAAAGAATCCCATCTGTGCTTCATGCAGTTGACTCAGCAATGAGTCCCCTTGCCTAGCACAGTGTTTTGCTCTGTGCCTTGCCTCATTCAAGTCTACCTTGTCCTTGCCTTATCCAAACCTGTCTCATCCTTGCGTCATCCAGCCTTGCCTTCAGCCTTCCTTTGTCCTTGCCTCATCCCGTCTTACCTCATTTAGCCTTGCCTTCAGCCTTGCTTCATCCTTTCCTTATCCATTCTTGCCTTGTCTTTGCTTCATCCAAGTCTAATTTGTCCTTGCTTCGTCCTTGTCTCATGCAAGCCCACCTTGTCTTTGCCTCATCCAAGAGTGTCTCATCCCTGCCTTGTCCAAGCCTATCTCATTCTTGCCTCATCTAGCCTTGCCTTCATCCTTGCTTCATCCCTGCTTTAAGAACATAAGAACATAAGAAATTGCCATGCTGGGTCAGACCAAGGGTCCATCAAGCCCAGCATTCTGTTTCCAACAGAGGCCAAAACCAGGCCACAAGAACCTGGCAATTACCCAAACACTAAGAAGATCCCATGCTACTGATGCAATAAATAGCAGTGGCTATTCCCTAAGTAAAATTTATTAATAGCCATTAATGGACTTCTCCAAGAACTTATCCAAACCTTTTTTGAACCCAGCTACACTAACTGCACTAACCACATCCTCTGGCAACAAATTCCAGAGCTTTATTGTGCGTTGAGTGAAAAAGAATTTTCTCCGATTAGTCTTAAATGTGCTACTTGCTAACTTCATGGAATGCCCCCTAGTCCTCCTATTATTCGAAAGTGTAAATAACTGAGTTACATCTACTCGTTCAAGACCTCTCATGATCTTAAGCACCTCTATCATATCCCCCCTCAACCGTCACTTCTCCAAGCTGAACAGCCCTAACCTCTTCAGCCTTTCCTCATAGGGGAGCTGTTCCATCCCCTTTATCATTTTGGTTGCCCTTCTCTGTACCTTCTCAATCGCAACTACATCTTTTTTGAGATGCGGCGACCAGAATTGTATACAGTATTCAAGGTGCGGTCTCACCATGGAGCGATACAGAGGCGTTATGACATTTTCCATTTTATTCACCATTCCCTTCCTAATAATTCCCAATATTCTGTTTGCTTTTTTGACTGCTGCAGTACACTGAGCCAACGATTTTAAAGTATTATCCACTATTATGCCTAGATCTTTTTCCTGGGTGTTAGCTCCTAATATGGAACCTAACATTGTGTAACTACAGCAAAGGTTATTTTTCCCTATATACAACACCTTGCATGTGTCCACATTAAATTTCATCTGTCATTTGGATGCCTAATCTTTGCCTCATCTTTGTTCCATATCCAGCCACTGCTTCTGTCTTCTTACCTGGATCTGACCTCTGCTACGGACATTGACTACTCCATTGCCTGCTGCCTGGACCTGACACTGCTATGAACCCTGCCTATGCTTTGCCTAATGCCTTTTGGCCCAGCTCTGGACTCTCTTTTGGACTGCCCTCGGGACCCACCTAAGTCCAACCGGCCCCTGGAAACCAGGGGCTCAACCAGAAAACGAGGCTGTTTTAGTCAAATATCCAGCTTATCCCAGACCAGGGCATCTGCACTAGCTGTCAGTGGGGACCTAGTAGGTTTGCTTACTAGGCTGATTCAATCCTACTGCAGCACAAGGGCTCACAACCTTACACCTCTGAGGCTACCTGCACCTCTTTGGGATCTTAATTTGGTTAGGGCGTTTTTGTCAGGACCTATGCTTCTTCCTGTCAAGCAATTTTCCTTGTGTTTGTTGACAGTGAAAATGGTATTTCTAGTAGATATATGTTCAGCATGGTGGATTTCAGAGTTGCAGGCACTCTCTTATCGAGAACCCTTTCTCGCAATTACTCAGGATAGGTTGTTTTGGAGTTTCACTTGAATTAGTCCATATTGTTACTGTCTCTGGATAGGGGTATGGAAGAGCAAAAGTTCACAAGATTACATCCTTTGGATGTTAGGAGGTATCATTTGCATTACCTTAAGGTTATTAAGAAGTTTTGAAGGATGGATCATCTTTGTTCTTCATGGGGGTGTGAAGAAGGGCAAAGCAGTTTCTCGTGCCACAGTGGCATGCTGGATTAAGGGAATAGTAACGGCAGCTTATGTGGATGTGGATATGCCATTGCCAAAACAGATTAGAGCTCATAGTACGAGAGCGCAGGCTGCGTCTTGAGTGGAATTACAATAGGTATCTCTGTCTGAGATCTATAGGGCAGTAATGTGATCTTCCTTGCATACCTTTTCCAGACATTATTGACTGGATGTTAGGGTTTGGGAGGATGCATCCTTTGCAAGAGCAGTGTTAACTGATGCTGAGGCAGTCACCCATCCTAGAAGGAAATAATTTTGTGTGGACTATCCTGCCTGGATGAAGAGGAAGGTGAAATTACTTCTTACCTGATAATTTCCTTTCCTCTAGGACAGGCAGGCCAGTCCACACTCCTACCTTGGACTGTCTGTGCTGTATGTACAGTGTTATTGGACTCTTTCACAGGATTGTTTTCAGATGTGGGTTGGAGATCAGTGGTGATGAAGATATTGTTTAAGGATTTGCTAACTTTGGGTCGTTCTATTCCCCTCTATCATTTATTCCTTCCTTCCTTACTTGATCAAGTGCGTCTTGTTCTACTGGAAATTAAAAAATATATATATTCTCAAAAGTGGGAAGGTGATTGTTCAATTTTAACAGTTGCGGGGATTGCCTTTGATAGTGCAGCTGAGCCTCCGGCTGAACCAACAGGCACAGAGATGGTCACCCGAGGTCCTGCCTACAACAGGACTTAAGCGGCGTGCCTGCAGTGTGTCTCTGGGGATTGCCTCTGATAGTGCAGCTGAGCCTCCAGCCAAACCAACAGGCACGGAGGTGGTCACCTGAGGTCCTGCCTACAACAGGACTTAAGAGGCATGTCTGCAGCGTGCCGAAGCTGCGTGCCAAAGGGGTGCGCCCCTTCTGATGTTTTTTTCTCGTTGTCGGAATGGGGAGAAAAAGAAAGGGGAGGCTTTTTTCAGCTCCCCAGGTAACTCCACCCATAACTGGACCCTTGGATCACCACTTCATGGGAACAACTACTTCCAGGGAGGAAGGTGAAGTGGAAGTAATTGGAACTTCAGGTGAGCTTACATTAAGTATGAGTGGTAGGACTCCTCTGCCTGCACCTCATTTGGAATCATCTGTGGGTTTCACAGTGTCTGGGACTCTATCTAGTGTAAATTTATTGAATTTGGAGCCTCAGCAATGCTCTCAAGCTGATTGTTTGACATCAGCTTCTACCAGTACTCCAATCCCTCAGAGTCAGGATTTAGTCATCCAGACCAGTGCCCATCAGCAATTGGAAAATGAACATCTTGAATTACTGGTTTCGATTCCTAAACCAGTTATTCAGCTTCCAGAGAATAAATTACATCTACCAGGTGATCCGGAAGAACCAGAGATTGTAACTCTAAGAGACATTTGGAGAGTAGTTTCACGAATGGAGGCTGCTTTTTTTCAACCTGCCTCTCAATTATCTGATTATACTGTAAAAGCCTCTAAAATGTTTCTGGACTTGGAACATAGAACAGCTGCAATAGAGGGGCAACTGGTAATCTTTAACCAAACCATTAATAACATACAATCTGTTATCGCATTGAGTATTAAAGAAAGTTTATGTTTACATAATAGAATTGAACAATTAGATAATGCTATGAGAAATAAGAACTTAAGGTTTGTGAATTTTCCTAAAACTAGATTGTCACCGATAGAATTGTTTAGGAAATATATCAATGAAGTTTTACAAACCGTTCAAGATAAAGAAATCAAGTTATCTAAATGCTATTATCTTCCAGAATATAAGCGAGTGCAGGGACCTGAGGGGGCTCCAATAATCTAGTACTAGATTATAGTCTGGATGTGTCAGAGTTTCTCCAGGACTCTCAGGCTATTATGACCAAAAGAGCTACTTTATTGGTTACCTTCATAGCGGTTATGGATAAGGATTTAATTTGTAAACAATATTTTAAATTTAAATCAGTAGAATTTTGTAGTCAAAAGGTCCTTGTGTTCCCAGATGTGTTCTGCGAAACACAGCTTTGTAGGAAGTTATTTCTTTCATATAAGCAGCATACGATTTCACTTGGTGCTACTTTTTTCCTCAAGTTTCCTGCTAAGTGTTTGGTAATTTACCGAGGGAAATCATATATGTTCCTAAATCCAGCTCATTTGGAGACCTTTTTGACTGATAAATCCTCAGATAGAGTGGTTGGCGATCATAAAACTATTTGTATGGACTGGCCTGCCTGTCCTAGAGGAAAGGAAATTATCAAGAAAGAAGTAATTTTACCTTTGACCTTGCATAGCCCTTTGACTTCAAAACAACAACCTTAGATTTGAGCTAAAGGATTAGCTCCCATAGCTGGGGGACATTAACAGAACACTTGCTTAACATATACAGACCTACCACGTTTTCACAGTGGTTAAGAAACATAGCTTAATTGGTGCTTTCTATTTTTCACACAACTGAATTATAAACAGAAGTACATTAATTTATTGCAGAGCAATATAATTTTAAAAAAAACTATGGGACAAACCCACAAGTAAACTTCACAGATTAGCTACTGGGACATAATTTTAAGAACGATTTGGGAACAAGAGTGATAGTAGGGATATGCACTTAAATTGTTTTTGTTTTGTTTTGCATTCTGAGGTATTTTTCATTTCATTTGTGGATTATCTAATTTCATTTATTTGAACCAAAATAAACCAACAACCAAAGAAAAAATAAAATAAAACAAAACAAAATGAAAGGAAGGGTCCAGAGTCTGCCCCGTCATCAGAAAAAAAAAAGATAGCACTGGCATCACAAACATTTTTCAAAATAAAGCCTCACCCCAGGCCTGCTTGCCCCAGTTCCATCTTATCTCATACATGGGTTTTGAAAAATAGAAATAAGGCAGGAGTTATCCCAAGTTTCTGTGCCATGTTTACTAACCCGGCAGGGCAGGAGCACCTGGGGATCTCTCCTGCCCCATTTAAATTCCTTGAGATCCATGGATGGGGTAAAATGGTTTTGGGGAGGGTATGGGCAGACCTGGGTAGGGAGCTTTTAATTTTTAACTGTTTTTACAGTGCCAGTGCTAGTTTTTTTTGGTGGGGATAGAGGATATAGCCAGGAATGATGGCTGCTTTAGAAAATGAAGTAAAAGAAAAAAGAAGACCTTTTTTTTTGTTTCAATTCAGTTTTAAAATTAAATGAAATAGGACATTTTGTTTGAAATTAAATCATATTCCTAGTAGATAGTTACCCCTCTCTAGCGCTTCAATTATCAAGTTACAAAGATTTTTTAAATCAACATCCTAACACATTCTCTGGAAAAAGTCTCTGGAACAAATATTATAAGCAATATTTGTTCCAGTGAATATGCATGTATTATTCGAAAGGTAACAATAGAAAGCAGTCTATAAAAGTTCAGAATGATGCAGCAGTGTGCGGCAGAAGAAAGTCAGCAGCCAACCAAGAAGCCTCATCTGAAGTCTTATTCTTGTAGTTAATTGCTTCTTAACCCACCTGTGGCAGAGAATTTAGACCAGAACTTATTGGATAAGGAGAAATTATTTGAGTTTCCAACCTTAGTAAAGGCTACCTTTACTGGAACCTGATTCCTGATATTTTAAAACTCAGGCATGCTTGGGATAGAGATATAGAGGACAGCAGGAGGAACAAGGTTAGGAGGCTGTACAATTGCCAGAGCTGGTGGGAGCATTAGGTGGATTAGGCGGCTGGGGTGTTGGTGTCGGACACAAGGGCACCATCGTTGAAAAGAGCGAAAGAGACTGGCGACAGTGGGGAGGTGGCGTTATGGCAGTTTGGAGGAGAGCGAGAGAGATCTCAGGTGATGTGGTGTTGTCATCACCACCTAGGATGGCTGCAGACCCTTGCACCGGCATTGACTATTGCAGATCTAACGCCACCCCTCTTGTGGGTAGTGACTCTCTTACAAATAGTCATGAAAGTGGAAGAAATATATTTAATGGTATCTCTGATGTTTAAATAGTTGATCCACTAGAATGTTGTATTCAGAAGTTGGAGTCAGAAAAGAATTGTCCTTCCAGCTAGGTCTCTTATTAGGGAAAAAGTGTCCGAAACCCACTCGTTCTCCCAGGGGTAGAGAGGGAAAGCAGAGTTCAAAATCAGATGGAATCAAAACTAATTGTAAAGATTTCAAAATTTTAATTTATTCTTGTGCAAGTTGTCAACAACTGAAAAAAAAAAAGTGAGGTTTAAATGTAAACAAATACTTTAACAAAACTAGTAAGAGCTCTTTTTTCTTTATAGGACCTTTAAGAAAGGTCAGAACTGGTTCTGCAGAACAATCAGAAAAGTATAGTTTCACTTTTCTGTACCAGGGATGTTTCAGTAATGATGTTGAATTGTGTTAATGCTATGTTACTATAAAGAATTAGATTCTTTATTGAAACTTCTTTTACAGGTGTTCCTGTTCTTTACTGAAGAAGATGGAAGGTAGGTATATGTAATGGTATTATATTGTATTGTTGTTTGTCTCTGTCCTTCTTTTCTTTTGTCTGTCTATATATTTCTTCCTTTTCAATTGTCTCTCTTTATCTGTGTATGTATGTCAGTTTGTCTAGAACTTTATTTTTGTCTGTACTTCTGTCCAGTTAGATTTTTTATTTTCCTGTATCATAGTTTATGTATGCACTTAGCTGGGGATTCTTTGAAATTTAGCATCTCATGTTCACAATGGGGCACAGATCCCACTGTAAAAGAAAGTTCCTTTACAGTCATAAAATTTGGGAAGAGTGATGGTTGACACTGAAAGGAGCAGGAGACTAGTACAGTCTCTGTGAAAGAGCACATGTAAAACTCTCCTGCTCCTTTCAGGCCCTCGAGGAGTGAGTACCTGGTTCCAGGGAAGGCTCTGAGAGAGCGGTGGTAACTCACAAATGTCTGTATCTGCGATAGCTTCCAGGTAGTAGAGAATCTTCAGAGTGTTCAAGAACATGGGCCCTCGAGGAGCGAGTACCGGTTCCTATCGGCAATCTGAAATAAAGAAAAGAGAGCGAGGCCCCAGAGGAGCGGGTACCCCTGGTAAGTCCGAGGAGGCAGAGTTGTTTAGGTAGAGTAACCCTTGCTAACTCGATGTGTTAGCAAATTCTGAGACCTTTTATATTGGAAGCAGATGATGTCATCTCAGGGGGTCGCCCCCGAGGTTTGCGCCCTTGCTGGTACATCAGTCGGAGTGCGTGTGTGCGCCCTACGTCATCAGGAACATGGCGGATCCACAGCCATCGTGCCGATCTGGGGACGCCAGAGAGAGACGGCAGGAAAGCACCGCGGCAGGTAACTATCCATCAGACCTGGAGGGAGTCACCACAGAGGTAAAGAGGGTGGAGTGAGGGCGTCGAGCAGCGATGGATGCAACACTTGCATACACCCCAACAAAATCTGCACTCTAGTACAAGGATTTGTTAATTATTCCATCTCCTAGGCTGAAAGATGGAATAATTAATAGGGATGTGAATTGGGTGCCCAATCGTTCCCGCTATCGGGATCGTCTGGCTGTGGGAAAAAATTGTTTTCCCACAGCCACGAAAAATCGGTGGTAAAATTGGTCGTTTCCTTCTTTTAACCGATTTTTAACAAATTTAGAAATATCGTATGATATTTCAATTCGTTAGAAAAACGATTCACATCCCTAATAATTAATGAGAGAGAGAGCACTATCACTGGCCGGACTCAAATTATGGAACGCATTACCATATGACTTAAGGCTTGATAGCAATTTTCAAACATTCAGGAAGAACCTAAAATCTTGGCTCTTCCGGCAGGTTTATGCTGAGCAAAAATGACATCTAAGGTCCCAATAGGTTTTTCTTTTTTTTAGGCCTTCTCATATCTTGTTTTATGAACTGATATTTTTCTATTACATGTATTATTTCATTTCTTTATTTTATTTACTGCATTTTTATTGTTATGTATGTATTTTATTTTGTATGTGACATTGATGAAGATATTCATTTATTATTGCTGTTGTTTTATGAATTTTATTTCCATGTGAACTGCTATGATTTTCGAGGAATATCGGTATACAAAAGTAAATAAATAATGAGCCTTTTGCAGTTTCATTGTACTGGCCATGTGTACATAATATGTGAGTGGCTCAATCTTTACAGTTTGACAGAAGCACATTGTTGTGTCCATCGGTCGACCGCTCTGCCTTACCTTTTTTTCTCCTCTTTCTCTCTCCTTGGGCAAGATGGCTGCCTCCGGTGCTGAGTGACGAGGGTCTCGGCATTTCCAAATGAGCATGGGCATCCCAGTCTGCCATGCTCACTCCCGTGGCCTCCTAGAGTGAGAGCACACACCTCTCTGACACTCAAATACACATCATAGCGGGAAACTCGGGAGCAGCCCCACCGCATGACATCAGTACCTCTGGGTATAACAAGCCTTCGCTTCCACTATCACCTTGAGTTAGCAAGGACTTTGGTTTAGCTACTCTGACCGCTCTAAGCTGCACGTTTAGATGCTGCTATCACTCCAAAGGCCTCGCTCCAGCAGAAGCTCTAGACACCCACTCCTCGGGGGACTCTCACTTCCAACTCCCTTTGGGATTCTCTCTAAATAAAGACAACCACTCCTCGGGGTCTTTCTCTCTTCCTACTTTTCAGGATATTGTACTATCGGGTACTCACTCCTCGAGGGCCTACCAGCCATTATATCCTGCACCACGGACCTTCGGTCCCATCATTTTACCATCAGGAAGACGCCTTCATTCCGTGAGTACCTGTACAATCCGGTGCTCCAGCTCCACCCACCAGCTGCAGCGTTGCCCGCACTGCGGGCTCCTGCCTATCATGACCATCGAGACTAAACTACTGAGCCTGTTGAACATACTGGCACATCGTGGATAAGTGCCTTGCCTTCCTGCTTCACATCTACCTACAGCAGTACAATAAAGCAGTATACAGCAGTACAATAAAGTACAATAAAGTACAATAAATAAATAAATAAAGTACAATAAATAAATAAATAAAGTACAATAAAGTACAATGTACAATAAAGCAGTATACAGCAGTACAATAAAGCAGTATAATAAAATTATATGTTATTGTTCAATGTTCTTTGTAAAAAAAACCCCGATCTGACTTCCCAGACCAGGGCTATCTTTTCGTTCCATGTAAACCGGTCTGATTTGTATTGTATACAGGAATTCCGGTATATAAAAATTAAAAATAAATAAATAAAATAAATAAATAAAGACTCTATCCCT
Organism: Rhinatrema bivittatum; assembly: GCF_901001135.1. Lineage (NCBI taxonomy): Eukaryota > Metazoa > Chordata > Amphibia > Gymnophiona > Rhinatrematidae > Rhinatrema > Rhinatrema bivittatum. Next base: position 369,207,614 of record NC_042618.1, read on the forward strand.
ACTGTGTCTGCTATCTGAGTTCAGCCTATCGCAGTGGTTCCCCACAGGGCCCCTCCCTGTGGGCAGCGTCATCTCCATTGCGACCAAGGGTCCACAATGCCACAAACACAACAGACATGCTAGTCCACTGATAGGATCAACCACATTCCTTCTACTGAGCAGTCATCCCCCCCTTCGGCAATCTTTAGGTTCTTTTTAAATCCCCTTCCCCTTACAGTACTTACCAATTCGTCTTGGTCTTGCTCTGGCCATCTGTTGCTTTGCATGCATATTTTACCATTCCTTGAGCCCCTCATGTCACTCCAATTACTACTCGATATTTACAGTTTGACAGAAGCATATGCTACGGGTAGGATCAACTTGATAGACATACTTCTGACTGGGACAGGCATTCCTCATTCCAGTTGCCTTGGAATTTCTGTCTATTTCCCCTTCACCTATGGTGCTTGCCAGTGCATGGTCTTTCCCTGCCATCTGTTGCTTTGCATACTTGCTGAATTACTCCTCCGGATTTTGATACCGTTGTTCTCCTTCCTCAGCCCTCGAGGTACAATTTGGGAGGTTTTCAGCTACTCTTCTTGCCCTGTTTTTCTGCTTCTACTATATCAGTTTTTAATTGCCAATGCCACTTCTGCCGCCACCACTCCAAGCCGGCCTTGGTGCTTTAGGGTGCTTCCTTCTCTGCTCTGGATGTCTTCTGGGTGCTTTCCAAATCCCCTTCTCCTATGGTACATGCCAACTCTTGGCATGTACCATAGGATGGTACATGCCAAGAGTTGCAGCAAGTAGTGCAGTAGTGCAAGTGCAGTAGTGCAAGTAGTGCAGTAGTGCAGCAAGTAGTGCAGCAAGCATCACTCTTGATGCTTGCTGCACTACTTGCTGCACCATCTCCTTGTCACTCCAGGTACCAAACAATCTTTACAGTTTGACAGAAGCATATGCTACTGGTAGGTTCAACCAGGTAGCCATACCTTTGACTGGGACAGGAATCCCCCACTCCAGCTATCTTGAAACTTCTTGTCCATATTCCGTTCCCCTATGGTACTTACCAATTCTTAATCTTTCCCTGACCATTCTATTGTTGTGCACACTCGCTGCAGTACTTCTTGGGTTTTGATACACTCTGTTTTTTTTGGCTTCTCTTCTTGCTGCATTGCTCTGCTCCTACTGATTCTGTTTTTAATTGTCAGCATCACTACTGCTGCTGCTGCTGCTCCAAGCCAGTCTTGGAACTTTAGGATGCTTCCTCCACTGCTCTGGCTGTCTGCTTGTTGTTTTCCAAATACCCTTCTCCTATGATACATGCCAACTCTTGGCCTTCCCTGGCCTTCCATTGCTTTGTATGCTTGCTGCACCACTCCTAGGGCTTTTGATACCATTCTTTCCCCTGCCTCAGCCCTCAAGGTACAGCTTGGGTTTTTTCAGCTACTTTTCTTGCTGTGTTGCTCTGCTCCTACCATTTCAATTTTTAATCACCAGTGCCAATGCTGCTTCTGCCGCTCTAAGCCAGTCTTGGTTTATTAGGGTGTGTCCTCTACTGCTCTGGCAGTCTTGATGCTTTCCAAAACTCCTTCCCCTATGGGATATACTAACTCTTGGTCTGGCAATCCAATGCTTTTCATAGGCTTTACCCACCTAGTTATCTTTAAGAATGTAATGCCCTCTTGGACATTTTCTTCAAAATTCATTCCCTTATAGTTCTTGCAATTATTGGTCTCATCTGGTATTTAGCCTTTGATGGATTATACCTCAGCAAAAGTCAAGGGCTGCTGAAGTACATCACCCAGAACTAGGATCTTTCTCCTCCATGATTACTGCTTCTGAGGTAACAGAGGCAGTATTTTAAATTATTGATTCAGCAGAAGAATCCTGTCCTGGATTCCCTGAATCACACGATATTAAACAGCTAGTAGTTAAAAAGCATTTGTTGCCTCTAGTCAATAGCATCTTAGCCTCCAGTGAAGACCAACTCCAAGCCTGAAAATCCAGCTCCTTCACCTTAATAAGCTGTACAGAAATGACATCAGGCCTCCTCTAGGGATTTCTTCTGGATTGTCCCTGCCTAGTATTTTCTATTTGGTTGGTGCCCTATGCCCCCTTATATTTATTTATTTATTTATTTATTTGGCCATTTTATATACCATCATTCCAAATGAAGATCACAATGGTTTACAACATGACATACAAAACTTTGATCGACATGAGCATTGACTTAATATGAACATACAATATACATATTATAGATCGACTCATGCATTGACTAACATATTACAGATTGACACATATATTGACTATTGTAATCAGGGGTGATGTAGGTCTACAGGGATGTTCTAGTACATTTAGTGGGCATAGTAGGGATGAAGTGAGGTATCTAGTTCAATTGTTATGTTCTTAAAGAGATTGTCTTTAAAAAAGCATGCTCTGAGTTCAGATATTTTTAAGTCAGGTTATAGGCATGTTTAAATAACCCTGTTTTTAGTTCACGTTTTAAATTATTTGTTTCTGGAGTCAGTCGTAGTTCTTGTACTCACTGATAGATCTTCATTGGCTACCTCTACAAGCCCGAATCTATTACAAAGTCTTAACATTTAATTCACACCGCCATCCACTCTAATAACTCTGGTCTGGTAGGTGGAGCACTGCAACCATACAAGCCACAGAGATAATTAAGATCTCAAAACAAAGGATTACTAGCCATGCCATCACTACAAAATACTCATCTAACAAAACAGAGACCGTATGTTCTCCATAGCAGGCCCAATACTATGGAACTCTCTACCTGAACCTCTATGACGTTTTCTGGAGCCTTGAGTTATACTTGCCACTCTGGGTGGCTGCTCTGTGCCTTTCATGATGCTTTTGGTCTTCATGCCACTCTCTCATTTGCTTTCAACCTCTATCACTGACTTGAGGGTTTTCTGCCTCTTTTGGTGCTTTGTTTCCCCTCCATGTTGCCTTGAACTTTTCATGCCATACTTGGTGCCGCTTTACTCCTCTTGTACAGCCGTGGGGGTGGGGGGTACGGTTCATGCAACTGTTGTTGGTGCTCTTTGCCCACTTTTGCAGCCTTGGGGTGATCTGGGTACTCTTGCTGCTGTTTTTCTCCTCTGATGGTGCCTTGGGGAACTCATGCCACTTCTGGTACCTTTTTGCCACATGGTGGTCCTTGGGGTCTTCATGCTACTTTTGGTGCTATGTTGACGTAGCCTTAATGCATTGGCATGTCTTCATCCTTCTGATCATGTCTACCCACCAGTTTCATTAGTTACAATTTGGAAGCCCAAAATAGCTTGCTTTGCTTCTCCCATTTACTATAATGGTGAATGAATGAATAAAACAAACATCATTTTTTTTGTTTGAAAGAAACCTAATGAATGAACAAAATGAATGAATAAACTGAAACATATTTTATGACTCTGCATATTACTAGCCTTGGACATTTCAACAATTATACCCATTTTTAAGAAGCTTGCTAAAATCTCTTAAGATAATAGAACATGATTGGGGATATTTTTTTATTTTGGCTCAGATTTGCATGCATTTTTACAATTAATATTACTGGTGGCACAAGACATTTATTGTGACAAAATGGTAGAATTATTACAGGGCACATGGCTTTTAGAAAACAGTTCTCATCATTCTATTTGATCTTGTTGAAAAGGAAAAGAGTGGGACAACACATGAGGAATGATAATATTTACATTATGTGTCTGATTCACTAAGACGTTTCTCCCATTCTTTGTCTATGGGAAAAGACTTTGATGAATTAGGTCCTATATAGGGTTACTTTACATTACTCCCCGTTTCCATATGGTGGTGCTGTGATCACAGATGATGCTTCTGGAAAATGCTTTGTAACATTTTGGCTATAGGTAGTAATTATCCATACAGCATGTATGTTATTGGTGCTGGGGTTTAGATTTATAAAGGAGGCAATCTCAAACTTCAGATTGAGATAAAGGCCAAGCTTACTTTTTATCCATGGGCTTTGCTTCAATTTTCAAAGTTTGTCCTTTTGCTTTGAAATTTGCCTTGGGCACAAAGTATGCACAATCACTTACTCCTACTTTTTTTGGGGGTAGAATTTGCTGGAAAAATTTGTGAATACTTGAAAATGCCATATGCACATTTACTATTTCTTCCCCTGGGTACACCTTCTCTCAATGCGGCTAATAGGTCATGTGTATTTTTATGCATATTTCAGGAAGGGCAGTTTTTAGACAGCCCATTAATGCTGCTGCTACTATTACTACTACTACTACTACTACTATTACTCAACATTTCTTTTTCACAAAATACTTTTTATTCCGTAGGTGCTCACATTACAATATGACATCCAAATTCAAACAGCATCTTGGGCATGCAGGCCCAAGTTATCTGGTACAAACAAGGATAACATCAAACAAGAGACAGAATACAGCCCTACAGCTTTTTTTTCTTTTGGACTGAACTAATCTCAATTCCCCCCACCCTCATCCAACTTGTTAAAAAAAAACCAAAACATTTTCCCAGTCCCATTCGCACCCACCTTTGACATCACATTTCATCCATATGCCTTCTACAGCGCTACATGACATATATGCAGCTCTGTACAAACATCAAAAAAGACAGTCCCTGGTCAATAAAGCTTTCAGTCTAATAAGACAAACATATAGGACAAAAGACTTGGTGCATTTCATAAAGTAGGACAATGGTTAAAAAGAAAAGAAAAGAAAGATGTGATGGATGGTGTGGATGTGAGCCCTTGTTGCAGTGACATAGTTGACGCAGCCTCATAGGCGAACCTGTGAGGCCTATGCCAATAGCTGGCATACACGTCCTGAAGTGGGACAGTCTGGAGCTTCACCTATACCAGCCGTCTCCCCCGCAGGTTGAACCCTTGGATTCTGGCAGTCGGCAAGACTTAGGTAGCTCCCTAGGGTGGTCAGGTAAATAAGAGTCCAAGGGCACATCGGGGTCAGGGAAAGCAGCAGACGTGAGGAGTCAAAGGCAGGCCAAGGTCAGGGCAGTCTGTGGACAGACGTAGTCAGATACAAGCAAGAGGTCAGGTTCAGAGTGGCAGGCAATCGTGGTCATGTCCAAGCAAGAGGTCAGGACCAGGCGGCAGGCAGTCGTGGTCAAATCCAGGCAAGAAGTCAGACCAAAGGTGTGCAAACACACACAGAAGACACTGGATGAGACGTACAGGTCAAGGAAGGCTGGATGAGGCAAGACAGGAACCAGGAGCACAGACAGGAATCAGGAACCAAGACACAAGAGCAGATACAGGAGACCCTTTGTTGAGATGAGGTAATGCTGCAAAGCCCTTGCTTAAATAGTCCGGTCAACCTGATGATATTGGGGAGCGCTTTTCAGCGTTTCCCACCGCGGGGCCTATATAATGCACATATGCCTAAGGGAAGGCTGTAACCTGGGAGCATCAGCAGCATCTGAAAGGTGTGGCAATAGTGGTATTCTGCCACAATGTTCCTGGGCCTACAGCAGTTTTGGGGGTGAGTGTAGCTGGTCGCGGCAGCCTGCTGCAACCTGGAAATGTAACAAAAGAAAGTTAATGAGGCATAAAAGCAGACAATCAGGCCTAAGATTTAAAAACAGCCTCAAAAAGGTGAGTCTTTAGATGGGATTTAAACACATCAAGAAGCTTGATTCATCAGTTCAGGAAGACTATTGCAAGTACATAGTGCAGCCACGTAGAAAGCAAGCAGTTGGGAATAGGTGGTAGAGGAGAAGGGCACAGATTGAAGTGACTTGTCTATTGAGCGGAGTGCACGAGTTGAGGTGTAGAGAGAGATAAGAAAGGAGAGGTAGTGAGGTGCTGCAGAGGAAGGCATTTGTAGGTGAGAAAGAGGAACTTGAACTGTATGTGGGAAAGGTTTGGGAGCCAATGCAGTGACTTCAGAAAGGGGTTATGTGAGTGTAACAACTTTGGAGAAAGATAAGTCGCACGACTGAATTTAAGATTCATTGTAGTGAGATGGCTTGACGGGAGACCTGTGAAGAGCAGGTTGTAATAGTCTAAGTGGAAGGAGATGAGAGAGTGGAAAAGGGTTCTGGTAGGATGTTCAGAAAGGAAGGGATGTATTTTGGTGATGTTTAAGAAAAAGCAAAGGCATGTTTTATAAGAGTTTTGGATATGTGAGAGAAGGAGAAAGAGGAGTCGAAGATGACTCCTAGGTTACGGGCTGAGGAGACTGGAAAGATGACCGTGTTATCCACAGAAATAGAGAAAGAAGAAAGAGGGGAGGTGGGCTTGGGGGTGAAAATACAGGTAAAACACCTTTTATCCAAGTAAATTACTTTGAAAATTGTCCTCATAAAAGAGAGTTGAAGTGAGGTACGCTTTGGTGCAGAATGCAAAACTATGTGTAACCCCTTTTCTAAGTGTTAGGGATGTGCAGAGCAAAATTTTATGTTCATATTTTTTATGTCCGAAAGGGGGTCCCACTTGCGGCCAATATGGACATAAAAAAAATCCAATGAGTTGGGTATATGTACATATGTGCAAAAAAAAAAAATTAAACCCCCTCACCCTCCTTAATCCCCCCCCCAGACTTACCACAACTCCCTGGTGATCGAGCGAGGAGTGAGGACGTCATTTCTGCAATCCTTGGCGAGAAGCATGTGACGTCGGTGACACGTCGAGTGACGCGGCGTCACGTGATTCCCGGCTCGTTCGCGCCGGACGGCTCGTTCAGCCCAAAAAGAACTTTTGGCCAGCTTGGGGGGGCCTCCTGACCCCCCCAAGCTGGCCAAAAGTTCTTTTTGGGCCGAACGAGCCGTCCGGCGCGAACTTGCCGGGAATCACGTGACATCGCGTCTGAGTGACGCGGCGCCACGTGATTCCCGGCTCGTTCGCGCCGGACGGCTCGTTCGGCCCAAAAAGAACTTTTGGCCAGCTTGAGGGGGTCAGGAGGCCCCCCCAAGCTGGCCAAAAGTTCTTTTTGGGCCGAACGAGCTGTCCGGCGCGAACGAGCCGGGAATCACGTGACGCCGGCGTCACTCGACGTGCCGCCGACGTCACATGCTTCTCGCCAAGGATTGCAGAAATGGCGTCCTCACTCCTCGCTCCATCACCAGGGAGTTGTGGTAAGTCGGGGGGGGGGGGGGATTAAGGAGGGTGAGGGGGTTTATATTTTTATTTTGGCTCAACAATCGCGATTTCCCACATATCGAACATATCTATGTTCGATATGTGGGAAATCCGATCGTTTATGTCGAATCAATTTTTTAAGTAAAAAAAAAATATGAGTTGCGTTTTACTAATGCGGTCAATCCGAATGCACACCCCTACTAAGTGTACCTATGAAAGCAGGAGCACAACACCAGGGCTCAGTCCATACAGTCCCACCAAACCCTGGTATGGATTCTTCAAATGAGGGGGAGGATTGATCTCCAAGGTCTAAGTTGTAGTGTAAGCCTTTTCTTGTGTGGGTGTTAGCTCAAACTTGGTGTTTCTGTAACTTCTCAGAGCCAAGAAGCAGGCTGGACCCATATGTGGTGCTCCAAAAAAGAAAAGTTTACTGTTTAGCTTATTCAATAGAAATTAATTGGCACCAGCTACATCTGCTTCTTGTCACATCCTTAATCACAGCAATAAAACAAATCCAAAATGATCTGTGTCGGTGGTCTCAATCTTTTCCCAGGGTCCCCTGTGTTCACTTGGCTGCCTGGGTTGCATTGGAAAGGGTTCTTCTATCCCTTATGGATCTCATTTACACAGTACCTGAGGTCCTTGGCTTGATTCTTCCTTTCTTGGCTGAAACTCCAGTGTGGAGTCCCAGATTCCTCCTCTTTCCTTGCAGCTCTGGCTTCCAGTTGGTATCCATTCCTTTTCTTCACAGTTCCCTTAGATGGCACAGGGATATTTCAGTCTGAAGGATCCAAAATTACTACAAAAAGGGGAAAATCCTTCTTCTCTGCACTCTTTTTTTTGAAAGAAATAAACCTGAACATTTTGGAGTTTTTCAGAGTTATTCATCATTTGGTTTGTTCTATTCAGAATGAACTGAAAATGGCCTATTTTGTTTCAGATTTCATAATCATTTTAAATGAATGCACATCCCTACAAAAGTTCCTGCGTACTTTACTGCTAGGAAGAATTGTTAAAAATGACCCTAATCTAAAGTTTATTCCTGTCCAGGAGCTAACAGTCTCACATTATGGTTACCCTTAACTTATTGGCCTCTATACATGGAAACTGGGAAATGTGTGCATATGAATGGAGCTTCCTTGTACTAAAATAATGAATGAATACCATTTGATTTGCATGGTTTATGGTGATTAATTATCAGCTTATGATCCTCTCTCCAGAAGATGAATCAGGGATTCATCTGATTAACTGTGTTATAATTATGACCAGAACCAAAAAACTGACTTAAATCTTCTATCTGAAAGGCAAACTTCCTGCTAGCGCTGGATGCATTCCATATTTATAATTCCAATGACATTTACAGCTGTGGAAAAGGAACTAATTTTAATGTAGAAATTACATTTCCTTGCTAATTTAGGCCTGGATTTATCAAAATGCACTTAATATCATATGTGATAGGAAAAGGGGTGTGTTTTATGGTAATAGTCTGTTTATTGCAAAGTGCACTATCTTAGTGCTTCGCATAGGTATTACTGCAAATTATGATAACCTTTTTGTGGTAAGTGCCAGAATTGTTGTAACTCCTACCTATAACCACTGGGAGAGTGAGAGAGAGAGAGAAAGCACCTAGCCAAAATGCCCTCAATCTAGGTAGATATTTATACCTTTATATGAGGCCCACCTAGTTACTCGAGGTGAGGTTTAGGTATTAGTGTAGGGGTTAGGGGCCACTTTGACATTCAGAGTGAGACATACGAACAGAACAGTGCTCTCAGTGCTCTCTTGTGGCCTGGTTTGGCCTCTGTTTCCAACAGAGGCCAAACCAGGCCACAAGAACCTGGCAATTACCCAAACACTAAGAAGATCCCATGCTACTGTTGCAATTAATAGCAGTGGCTATTCCCTAAGTAAACTTGATTAATAGTCATTATAGAAAAGTTATAAATAAATAAATAAATAAATAAATAAATAAATAATTAATAGCCGTTAATGGACTTCTCCTCCAAGAACTTATCCAAACCTTTTTTGACCCCAGCTACACTGATTGCACTAACCACATCCTCTGGCAACAAATTCCAGAGCTTTATTGTGCGTTGAGTGAAAAAGAATTTTCTCCGATTAGTCTTAAATGTGCTACTTGCTAACTTCATGGAATGCCCCCTAGTCCTTCTATTATTCGAAAGTGTAAATAACTGAGTCACATCTACTCGTTCAAGACCTCTCATAATCTTAAAGACCTCTATCATATCCCCCCTCAGCTGACTCTTCTCCAAGCTGAACAGCCCTAACCTCTTCGGCTGTTCCATCCCCTTTATCATTTTGGTTGCCCTTCTCTGTACCTTCTCCATCGCAACATTAACACACAACCCAACTGCTTTCATGGAATATGGGCTATCTAACTGGGGTGAGGCCCAATTATCCCAAATGAACCGACAGTATAGCTTTAGTGCACAGAAGAGAGATGTAGGACTGAAAATGCTAATTGAGAGTTTGTGGCAGGCTACAATTTGGCACTTATAAAGATGCATCTAGGCAAGCAAGAGAGAAATGCACGTCAAGCCACCCAATCCTCAGAGGATTCCATGTACACCTATGCTTCCATGTACATAGGTGTACATGGAAGCAATGATTCCTGCATTTCATACAGAACAGCCAAGCTGAAATAAAGAGCAGAGAAAATAGCATCTATAATTTTATTTATTTATTTATTGTTTTTACTATACCGGCTTTCATGACATGGATCACATCACATCATCACATCACATCATGGATCATGACATGGATCACATCAAACCACATAAATTTATTTATTTATTTAAAATCTTTGCTATACCGTCATTCAGTATATTACCGTCAGTGCATTTAGTTTGGGGCAGCATCAGAGGAGAGGAAAACAAATGAATGCATGTCTGTTATCTCTGACAACAGTTACATCTTCCAGAACTATATTGGTTCTGGAAAGGTGAATATTTGGCAGACTTGGAAAGATGAGCAGAAGGCACCAAGAGACATACCAAGATGAACATCAGTTGCTTTTAATCATGGTGATCTATTTTTTGCTGTCTGATAGTCTGGGCAACCTGAAACAGAGAATTTGAGAGAAGCATCAAACAAGAGGCACGAGAACAACAAAGGTTCAGAAACAGCAAAAAAGGATCAGGGGAAAGATGACGAAACAATCAAGGAGTACCAGCAGAAAAAAGACTTCAGAACAGCTAAGTAGCTCCAGACAGGGATGGACTGCAGGAAAATATCAGCCCAGGGGATCTTTTTAAAGCCAGCCCATGGGTGTCTGACTCACTCATATGCTTACCTCACCTCGGTCTGATACAGGCCCTCATCAAATACAGAATAAAGACACCATAAAGTATAGACAGAAATGTGCAGACAAAAAGTGAACTGGAAATTGCAATAAGACAAATTCTGTATGCAGTACAACAATGGATAAACAGTAACCATTCCACATAAAGAAATATAAAATATAAATCAAGAAATATATTAGTAAACCATTCTAAACGAATTAATATTTCAAAACAGCTGATAAATACAACATCCAATAAATGAAAACTCATTGGGAAATGTTTAAAATATTTCCTAATCACCAATAAAATATTTCAAAACAGCAGACACATTAACTAAAAAAAAAAAAAAATTCACCACTTTCCAAACCTGAGAATTTTTAATTCTAGTTACTAAAAAATATAAGAACATAAGAAATTGCCATGCTGGGTCAGACCAAGGGTCCATCAAGCCCAGCATCCTGTTTCCAACAGAGGCCAAACCAGGCCACAAGGACCTGGCAATTACCCAAACACTAAGAAGATCCCATGCTACTGATGCAATTAATAGCAGTGGCTATTCCCTAAGTAAACTTGATTAATAGCAGTTAATGGACTTCTCCAAGAACTTATCCAAACCTTTTTTGAACCCAGCTACTCTAACTGCACTAACCACATCCTCTGGCAACAAATTCCAGAGCTTTATTGTGTGTTGACTGAAAAATAATTTTCTCCAGTTAGTCTTAATGTGCTACTTGCTAACTTCATGGAATGCCCCCTAGTCCTATTATTCGAAAGTGTAAATAACCGATTCACATCTACAAGACCTCTCATGATCTTAAAGACCTCTATCATATCCCCCCTCAGCCGTCTCTTCTCCAAGCTGAAGAGCCCTAACCTCTTTGGCCTTTCCTCATAGGGGAGCTGTTCCATCCCCTTTATCATTTTGGTTGCCCTTCTCTGTACCTTCTCCATCACAATTATATCTTTTATGAGATGCGGCGACCAGAATTGTACACAGAATTCAAAGTGTAGTCTCACCATGGAGCGATATAGAGGCATTATGACATTTTCTGTTTTATTAACCATTCTCTTCCTAATAATTCCTAACATTCTGTTTGCTTTTTTGACTGCTACAGCACACTGAGCTGATGATTTCAAAGTACTATCCACTATGATGCCTAGATCTTTTTCCTGGGTGGAAGCTCCTAATATGGAACCTAACATCGTGTAACTACAGCAACGGTTATTTTTCCCTATATGCAACACCTTGCACTTGTCCACATTAAATTTCATCTGCCATTTGGATGCCCAATCTTCCAGACTTGCAAGGCCCTCCTGTAATGTATCACAATCCGCTTGTGATTTAACTACTCTGAATAATTTTGTATCATCTGCAAATTTGATAATCTCACTTGTGTTCCTTTCCAGATCATTTATATATATATTAAAAAGCACCGGTCCAAGTACAGATCCCTGAGGCACTCCATTGTTTGTGCAGACAAAAAATGAGCTGGAAACAAGCCAGACACTGTATATGAAAAACAAAAATAGTACCATTCTTCATATAACATCAAATAATAAAACTAAAAAAAATAAAATACAATCCTAAAACCATACTAAAATATTGAACAAATATTTCAAAATGGCTGACAAATAGAAGATCCAATAATTAAAAACGTTTTTTAAATTTACTGTTTTTGAAATATGTTTTTGGTGTTTTGAAGACACATCAAATAATATCCAATAACTAAAAATAATAAGGATAAAAAAATATTGTGCTCTCCATACCTGGGAATGTCCAATTTCCAGTCATCCTAAGATTGTCATACGCTATCAAGAGAGTGAATGCACAAACTTTTTCCTCCTTCCCACTCACATACACCCTGACAGAAGCAATCTCCTTTTCTCACACATACACAAAGACAGAAGCATGCTCCCTCTCTCTCTCACAGCCACAGCTAGCCAGAAACATGCTCCATCTTTCTCACACACACATACAGAAGCATGATCACACAGAAGCACCCTCCCTCCTCTCTCACATACACACCACACACACACACACACACACACTGAAGCACTCTCCCTCACTCACACACAGAAGCACCCACCCTTTTTCACATGCACACCACACACACACATACACACACACACACAGAAGCACTCTCCCTCTCAAACATACCACACAAACACAGATGCACCCTCCCTCCTCTCATACATACCACACACCAAACACACACAAACAAGCACCCTCCCTGTCTCATATACATACCACACACACAAGCACCCTCCCTGTCTCACATACATACCACACACCACCCTCCCTATCTCAAATACATACACACACACATACACACATCGGACCTCGGCTGAGCAGCTCCAGTCTTTGGCCCTGCCGGCCTGGTCTCCGGCGATGGCCAGTGGCTCCAGTCTTCAGCCGCACCGGCTTGGTCTCCGGTGGTGGCCAGCGGCTGCAGTCTTAGAATCTGCTGGCCTGGTCTTCGGTGGCGATCAGCGGCTCCAGTCTTTGGTCCCATCGGCCTGGTCTCTGGCGACAGCCATTGGCTCCAGTCATTGACTCTGCTGGCCTGGTCTCTGGCAGCAGCCAGTGGCTTAGTCCGATATGGGCTGATATTGGACACAGTGGCTCCACAGGCATGGGACTGCTGAGACCAACATCAAGCATGTGATTGGACCTACCAGCCCACTGGGGCATCCTGGAAGCCTTAGTAGGCCAATCAGCACCTGGATCCAGAAGAGAGATATTGGAACAGCCAGAGCAATTGGAGGAGGCAACTGGTCAGACACTAGTAAATAAGATTATTGTAAGGAGCACTAGAAGGAAGATACAGGACCAAGTAAAGCGTGCCAGATTAAAGGTTAGAAATCATCAAGGAGAACCAGAAGAAATGTATTTGAACAGCTAAGAAGCTCCAGATGTCACATGCTGGAGTAGTTAGAACAGTTGGAAAGGGTAATGAGTGAGAATCCGGTGGATGATAATGGCACACCACTTGAGGATGAAAACACAGTGAGCCTGATCAGAAGACAGAAAGTTAGCGGTCAAGCTTCTAACATATGGAAATAGATATGTATACTGGGGTCCAGGAAACTTCACACCCAAAGTATAATGCCTGATTAGTAAGATCAACAAAGCTAAAATATGCATAAATGGTCTTATCTATTGATATCACAGAAATAAACCAGATACAATACTATAAAGTGAATACCATTACTAAAGTTCTACCAATAAAGACTCAAGCCAGCAGCAAAGGAGAAAAATATGTAGACTTATTGTGTGTGAAGTTGACACTGGTAGACGAGTACCTCAAAGAATGGAAAACAAAAAAATAATGAGAAAAATTCAAAATTTCAAGCTAAAATAAGCTGCACTAATAGAAGAAGATATTAAATTAATATTCATGAGTAATATGCAATAGCAGGAGCACAAAAGCTGCAAATATATGAAGAATATAGAAAGGGAAGATAGTATAATAAAATGTGATGGAGTCCCTAAATTGGGTCCATACCTTAGAATATGGTTCTGGATGAGATTTTGAATGAGAGAGCCCTGATTTTTTGGGGGGAAAACTGGAGAAATAATAACACCATCTCTTAAATTCAGACCCAGGCTGAAGTACCTCTTCAACCTTGGGCCTTTCCCCTTGTGGGATTAAGCCCCTGCAGAGCCCTCTTTAATAAGGAGGGGTCCCCAACCTCACGAGCTTTGCTGGTAGCTCCCTTCAGTCTCATAATTCATCTTGGAGTTTCCACCCACCAAACTTAGAACTAGCATTATACTGCCTTATAAACACTTCCCCAGATGATCTTTTCCCAACCCTATGAAAGGAACTTCAGTCTTCAGAACCCAATAATAACTCCATCTAGAAAATTTCCCATTGAATAGCATATGGAACTACACTCATAATAATTAACCGCCTCATTGAATAAATATAAAAGGTTCCAGAAACCATTCCCTATGCCATTTAGTGGCGGTAGTGGTGGTTAATGACAACCTGCATTCACCATACAGATACTGAGAGAAAGGGTTCACAGAGAGGAGACTCAAGGGATTAGTTTATCTGTTTCCAGTCCAAAGAAAAATTCTCTACCCCTCCTGCCTCTGGGGCTGTGTCCACTGCACCATCTGCTTGACCCAAACATATTTTGAACCCTAACCTGAGAGACTCGCACTTGGCCCACACAAGTGCCGGACCCTCTCAATATTTTGTGTGACCACCTAGTTATAAAATATTTAAACAGAACCAAAAGAATTCAATAGGGAATTGGGAAAGAACAGAAGTGCAATTAAAATATTACATACCAGAAAAGTTCTGGAGAAATTTCTGAGGATCCTGTAGAGTATGGCTACCTAGCATACAGGAGAATATAGAAAGGGCATCAAACCTATGGAATGGCCTGAAGTAACAATGAGAGAGAAGGAAGCCAGATTTTAAAAAGCTCTAAATTGGAAGAGCCCTGGCAGTGATACGGTGTCCAAATTTTGCCTCAAGCAGTGAACATTTCTTCACCAGGGTCTGGTAAATTATAAAAATCAGTTGATCAGACAACTAGAATTAAGACCTCAATGATTAATAACAGAGAGAACACATCTCCTTCCCAAAGGAGACCCAAGCAACCACTCCAAACATTATTGACCAATTCACGGGTTTACCTACAATCTGCAAGCTGTTTGCTGCAATAGTTGCATATAGAATATATGATCACATGGATTTTAATAATATCAAGAAACTAGAACAAAATGGAAAACAAAAGATAAACATAGAACCAAGAACCAGTTGATGCAGAATATAGCTATCAGCTGTAAGACAAGTTAAAACCTCAGTATAGCATGGATAGATTATAAAAAAGTTTTTGATAGTATCCCAAATTCTTGGCTAATAAATTGCCTTGAAATATGTAGTGTATGAATCCTGGACTGATTGAGTACATCAAATTTACCATGTCTTAATAGGATCAGCAAATAGTTTGTCCGGGGTTCTTTACCTGCTAAAGCTTTTTCTATATTTATTTTTCCTTTTTTCTCTCTCAATTTTCATCCCCTCTTTTCCACTGTTTCTTTTTTGAGTGGATAACTCTACTCTTAATTACCAAACGTGTAATTATGGTTAAATTTGTAAAACATCTCTGGATTCGATTGGAGATTTGTTTCTTTTGATTTCTATTTTTCTTTTTCTTTTCTGTATGTTATCCTCTTATTTCCACAGCAAAGTTGTTAATACGCTTTTGTTTTATAAAGGGGCGGATTTTAAAACGAGCGCGAATAGCCTACTTTTGTTTGCGCTCCAGGCGCAAACAAAAGTACGCTGGATTTTAGTAGATACGCGTGGAGCCACGCGTATCCGCTAAAATCCTGGATCGGCGCGCGCAAGGCTATCGATTTCGTATAGCCGGCGCGCGCCGAGCCGCGCAGCCTACCCCCGTTCCCTCCAAGGCCGCTCCGAAATCGGAGCGGCCTCGGAGGGAACTTTCCTTTGCCCTCCCCTCACCTTCCCCTCCCTTCCCCTACCTAACCCACCCGCCCGGCCCTGTCTAAACCCCCCTCTTACCTTTGTCGGGGGATTTACGCCTCCCGGAGGGAGGCGTAAATCCCCGCGCGTCAGCGGGCCTCCTGCGCGCCGGGACGCGACCTGGGGGCGGGTCCGGAGGGCGCGGCCACGCCCCCGGGCCCGCCCCCGGAACGCTCCCGACACGCCCCGAAAACGCCGCGCGGTTCGGGCCCGCCCCCCCGACATGCCCCCTCCGAAAACCCCGGGACTTACGCGAGACCCAGGGCTCTGCGCGCGCCGGTAGGCCTATGTAAAATAGGCTTCCCGGCGCGCAGGGCCCTGCTCGCATAAATCCGCCCGGTTTTGGGCGGATTTACGCGAGCAGGGCTCTGAAAATCCGCCCCAAAATGCATAAATAAAATTTTTTTTTTACCATGAACATGTGGAGACTACATACCATTTTGAATTATGAAGATGGACAATATGTTATTCCTAATATCAAAATCTAGCAAGGAATATTTCAGGCAGATTCCTTTTCATCACTCTCGTTTTGCCTGGCACTGAACCCAGTGAGTGCTATTATTTATTTTGAGCTATGACTTTCATCTTAATTCCAGAGACACTAATGATCCACAGACATCATATCTACTGTTTATAGAAGACTTAAAGCTTTACAGCTCCTGTGATCTTCATTTAGTAGAACAACTCAGAGAAATGAAGAGCTTTTCAGATGACATCAGGATGACATTCAGCTTAGACATATGTGCTAACTAGGGATGTGCAGTTGTAAAATTTTGATTTTGGTTTGTTTTTTCATTTTCAAGGGTGGGTTCAGTTCATTTTAATGTTTTTTTTGGTTTGATTTGTTTCCAAAACAAAACAAAAATATAAATGGCCAAAATAATCCCCAAAATGGGCCTCCTGGAAGCCATCTAACCGCTGGGCCTAGGATTACAAGGATCGGGGCCAGGCCTTCCCAGGCCCCTCAAATTCCCACCTATGCTAGGGCAAAATCTAGCCTGGGACCTGGTTCTACCTGCCAAAGACTCCCTGAGCCCCTCTGACCCCTACCACTACAAGAGCTTACCCATCTGTGCCTCCCCAGGCCCTTCCAACCTCAAACCTTGCCTTTTAAAATTATTCTTGGACTTGGGACCTCTTTGGAAACCCTGGAAAATAAATCTTATAATATTCGGGCCAATACAGTAAACCTCGCGGGAGAGCCGGCGAGCGCCCACTCTCCCGACGCGTGCCCAGGCCACTCTTCTGGGCGCGCAATTCACTAAGCTAGGTTATGCAAATTAGGGCCCACGGTAATAAGGAGGCGCTAGGGACACTAGTGCGTCCCTAGCGCCTCCTTGTTGACAGAGGTGGTGGCTGTCAGCGGGTTTGACAGCCGACGCTTAATTTTATCGGCTTCGGTTGTCGAACCCGCTGACAGCCACAGGTTCGGAAAACGGACGCCGGCAAAATCGAGCATCCGTTTTCCAACCTGTGGGCCGTGGGCAGATTTTTGTTTTTAGATTTATTTTTTTTTTATTTTTGGGGCCTCCGACTTAATATTGCTATGATATTAAGTCAGAGGGTGTACAGAAAAGCAGTTTTTTCTGCTTTTCTGTACACTTTCCCGGTGCCGGCCGAAATTTCTGAGAGTAAAATGTGCAGCTTGGCTGCACATTTTACTTTCTGGATCACACAGGACTAATAGGCTCATCTAACTAATAGGCTTACTGTACAAGGGGTAAAAATAACGCGTCAAAAACATGCAGCCGAATGGAGGCTAACAGTGCGCTCGGTCGAGCGCACCATACTGCATCGGCCCGATAGTTAGTGTCCATTTTAAATAGAAATGTGAGATTATGGTCTCTGGAACTTATCACAGGGGTTACATACACAATCCTTTTTCTTTGTGGCACACCAGGCTATTTGGACCATCTTGAAATTATTCAAAGCTGGAAGGGGTATATTCTGGCTTGGAGTGTTTGATTACTTACTAAATTATGATCTTAAATTCCTATCTATGCCATCTAGTCATCAAAAACTTCATTTATTATTGGCTATCATGTTAAAAATGATTAAGCAAATGTAAATTTTGCAATTCATTGATGTACATTTCTGGTGGAATGATATATGTGTAACATACCTCTAAGAACTAGGGCAGAGAAATGTTGAATTATCATTGTGACATTAAAAGACTGACAATAGAGTGCTGTCTCTTTAAGAGCTGGGGGGGGGGGGGAGGAGAAGATTCAAAATTGGATTGTATTGGGCATGTGCAGCAGATCACTGCTACAGCCTGAACAGAGTTTCCTGCCCTGCTCTGAACTAATAAATGCTATCTGTTGCTGATTAAGGTTTTCTTTTCTGGAACCCTGCTGTGGATGACTTGGGAGTAATTGAACTGTGCCTTGTCAGGATTTGAAGCTTTTCTTTCGGATAGAGGCTGCTGTATTGTGGATTTGACGGTTGAAGCAAAGAGCAGTACTGACGTCATCTTCAGCTCTAAATTCAAATGGACACACAGTAGGGTACAATCTGGAACTTTGCTTGTTTAGAGACTGCTTAAGGTCAGGTGCTATTATCACATGCTGATTCTGGTTGAAATACTTAACATGAGTTTATGACAAAGTTGAGTTTTCTCTTGTACTATCTATATACATGTGTTTATATGAAAAATGCAGATGCTTAGGAAGTGAACAGATTTATTTCAGTCATTCATCCCAGTAAAGATAAAACTGTTACCCACTAAAGAGCGTGTGGATTCATTTCTGATACTGGGCTGGGAATCAAAGTGCAGGTTTCAGACACAAGGAGTCATAAAGAAATTTGAACTTCAAGGGTTACATATGCATAATATACAAATAGGGAGGGTAATTTTCTAACAGTGCGCATAGCTCTAAAGTCTGCAGGTAGAAAGTACCTGCACACTTTAGCCCACATTTTCAAAATGGATATTCACATGTAAGTCTACTTTGAAAATTAGGGCTGAGAAAATTAAGGCAGAAGACATTAGAGATGTGAATCGTGTGATCGATCGTCTTAACGATCGATTTCGGCTGGGAGGGGGAGGGAATCGGATCGTTGCAGTTTGGGTTTTTAAAATATCGTGTAAATCGTGTAAATCGAAAACCGGCACACTAAAACATCCCTAAAACCCACCCCGACCCTTTAAAATAAATCCCCCCACCCTCCCAAACCCCCCCAAAATGCCTTAAATTACCTGGGGTCCAGTGGGGGGGGGAGGGCGGGAAAACCGGCACACTAAAACAACCCTAAAACCCACCCCGACCCTTTAAAATAAATCCCCCACCCTCCTGAACTCCCCCAAAATGCCTTAAATTACCTGGGGTCCAGAGGAAGGGTCCCGGTGTGATCTTTTACTCTCGGACCTCGGACCTCCGTGCGTTGTAGAAACAAAATGGCGCCGGCGCTACCTTTGACCTGTCATATGACATGTCAAAGATAGCGCCGGCGCCATTTTGTTTATTTGTCCCCCGACGTCAGGAGCATAGGAGATCGCTCCTGGACCCCCGCTGGACCCCCAGGGACTTTTGGCCAGCTTGGGGGGGCCTCCTGACCCCCACAAGACTTGCCAAAAGTCCAACGGGGGTCCGGAACGACCTCCTGCAGTCGAATCGTGTTGCCGAATGGCCGGCGCCATTTTGCGCAAAATGGCGCCGGCCGTACGGAAAAACGATTCGACTGCAGGAGGTCGTTCCGGACCCCCGTTGGACTTTTGGCAAGTCTTGTGGGGGTCAGGAGGCCCCCCCAAGCTGGCCAAAAGTCACTGGGGGTCCAGCGGGGGTCCAGGAGCGATCTCCTATGCTCCTGACGTCGGGGGACAAAAAAACAAAATGGCGCCAGCGCTATCTTTGACCTGTCATATGACAGGTCAAAGGTAGCGCCGGCGCCATTTTGTTTCTACAACGCACGGAGGTCCGAGGTCCGAGAGTAAAAGATCACACCGGGACCCTTCCTCTGGACTCCAGGTAATTTAAGGCATTTTGGGGGGGTTCGGGAGGGTGGGGGATTTATTTTAAAGGGTCGGGGTGGGTTTTAGGGTTGTTTTAGTGTGCCGGTTTTCCCGCCCTCCCCCTTCCCCCGATTTACGATTTTTTGACGATAAATCGGGGGAATTGTTATTGTATCGCGGCTCTAACTATTTTTGACGATTTAAAATATATCGGACGATATTTTAAATCGTCAAAAAACGATTCACATCCCTAGAAGACATAGGTGCTTACTTTTACACCTGCTATGGAGCAGATATAAATGTGTGTATGTACATTTTTTATTGTACTTCTGAAAATTGAGTCTGCATGCCCTAATCCAACTCCACCTCATAGACAACCCCTTTTTTTGTGCTTATAAAAATATGCTTGCAAGCTTATGGGCAATTTTCAATTCCATGTATATGTGTAAAAACTGGTTCATATACTTCTATATTACAGGATTAAACGAAGGCCATTGTAAAGTAGTTTAGGGGAGGAAAACTTTCAAAGCCAATTACAGAAGTAATTAAGAATTTATGTATTTAAATTGGCTGCCTGAAAACTGCATTCCTTCAATGTTGCTAAAAGTATGCACTCTCTACTACAATTCACATATTTTAAGCCAGATTTAGAGGAGGAATTCCTGGGAATGTGTTTAGATTGGGAAAGGAAAAGTACTTAGTATTTTCTATCAAATTAAGTACCTGCAGAAAAAGGTACTTTGCACTCACAACAAGTTTCAAAGTGAAAGCAAGTGCATACTTTTGCATTGAAAATTGGAGCAAATTCTGCAGGTTAAAAGTCCATGTGGACTTTGTCCTGAAGTGGACAGTTTGAAAATTGCCTTTTTTTGTAGATAGTCATTTTTGTCATAGTATTAAAACTTGGCTTTTGCAGAAGGTGTTTATATTGATTAGTAAATGAAGTTCTTTATTGCTGCTGTTTTAGAATGAATATAGTTTGAATTAAGCATTTTTAGATTGTTATCTATTTCTGAATTAAGAGATTTTAGATTGCTTTTATCTATATTTGTTTTGTTTTTTACCATTTTATTTATTTGCCAAATTTGGCATATATCCATTTATCTCAAAGGCACTGTAGGAAAGTAACATAAATAATAAGTAAAACAAATAAGCAACTAATATATAAATTCTGTAAAGTATTAATATAATCTGATAACAAAAAAAAACAAGTAATAAAAAACACATTATATAAGTCTAACTAATTTTCTATGTAAACTGGTTTTGTCTTTACTTATGAGAGTTTGTAATTATCCTATTCATAATTGGGTGGATTTTCGAACGGGCGTGTGTGCGTCCATGTGCCTGGTTCCCAGCGTGTGCACATGGACGTGGCTATTTTGTAAAATGCGTGCGTCGGTGTGCGCATGTTATAAAATACGGTTCCCGCATGCACATCCGTGTGTGCATGTGCAGGCAGGTCAGCACTCGCATGAGCGGGGGGGGGGGGGGATTTCTAAACCAATGTGCGGTGATGCGAATAGGCCTTCCCCAGTTCCCTCCCAGTCCGCTCCAATTAAGGAGCGGACTGAGAGGGAACTTCCCTATACCCTTACCTAACCATCCCACCTTTTCTCCTCTTTTCTTCTCTCCTCTCCTCTCCTCCCCGACCCCTAAGCCCTATCAACTACTCATGTTTTTTTTTGTACCATTACTTACTGTTCCTCTGGAGCAGAAGTAAACTTTCCATGCTGGCTGGCTGCCAGCACGCGCTTCCCCGGAACAGTGTCTAATGGTGCTGTCTCATCCCACCTCCCCACCCTGTCCCTCCCTACCTAGACCACGCCCCTGGCCCGCTCCTTTCAGTAGGCCTGACACTTGTGCATGTCTCGGGGGTTACACTCGTGGTGGGGCTCCTTTTTAAAATGTGTGCGGCGAGCACAAGGCCCATCCACGTGCGTAACCCCCAATTTTACCGTGCGCAGGGCTTTGAAAATTCGGGCTTAAGATGGTTACTTTGAAACTGGTGTGCGAGCGCATATATGCGTGCATTCATTGGCCCGCACCCAGGGACGCGGCCATTTTATGACATACACACGTATATGTGAGCATGTTATAAAATAGCCTGACCGCGCGCACATGTACATGCAGTTTTAAGTGAATTTCCACCACCCCCTCCCAGTTTAATAGCTTCCCTTCTTCCCAGTTAGCCCGACCTTTAAAATCCCACTGCTTTGCCTAGAATTTATTGGTCATCCATAGCAGAAGTAAAGTTATGCTGCAGTGGACCGAATGCACGCCAGTGCATGCAAGTATTTATGTGCAATATTCAAGTTTGAATCCAGGAACGACCATGCCCACACTCTACCCCTTTTTTGAACTTTTTATTTATGTGAGCGGCGGCAAGTATGCGTGTATCCAGCTGGCTTTTAAAATCCCTCCGGTACACACCAGCCCAAAATATTTGCACATCCCCTAATTTCAGCACACATTGGGCTTTTAAAATTCATCTTATTGTCTATAACTTTGGTTTTAGTTTGTGTCAGGATAACTGAACGTTATATTGTCTGATATATATATTGTACTCCATTTTACGCAAGAATTTGTTGTTGGAAAAGTGGACTATAAGAAAGAATAAAAAAATAAAAGGGCGTTACATCATCATATCCCCAGTAGTGTCCTCTGGAATGGTGTCAACCCACCATATTGTACAGGTACTCAATCTCAGCCAAAAGACCAGGAGGGACCATCCTCAATTTATAGCTCAGAGCCCTGCGCATGGTTCTTAATCAAAAGGAGGCTGAGAGCAATTCTAGAATTTTTTTGGCCTGAAAAGGAACCTTACAGATGCATCGAGCCTGACTTATTTATGATACCATGTAAATTAGTGGAGCACTGTGTCTCTGTACCTAATAGATTTTGTTTATTTAAATTAGATGAGGTTATGAGACAAAAGCACTTTTTAACTCCAAAACAATGTCATACTGGTGTTACTTTCTTAGGACAAGAGGTAGAAATGTGTTAATTATAAGTTTCTGCAAAGAAAGGCACCCCTCCATGAACAGAGGTGATTTAGAAAGGCTCTCTAATTAGGCCTACAGTGCTTCTATTCTTACTAATTATCTTTCCCATCTGCCACCTGAATGGATTTTATAACCATAGGGGTTTACATTTTGATTATTCTCAGCATGTTAATTTTAAAATGCAGAAATCTGTGCTACCATCAATAGTAATCTGAATATTGCAAACATGTAGGTGGCTATTGACGAAGATTAGGTTATTTGTATCCAGTAGGAAAGATAATATCAAATTTGCATTTTGCCAAATGTTTTATTCCTGTTTATTGCTTCACTGCACTGCAAATTACAGCACATCCTCCAAACTTTTAATTAGGGGTGTGCACAGACATTTTTGTTTTGTTTTATTCGTTTTGTTTTCATTTTTCTTGTTTCATTTTTTTTATCTTGTTTTGTTTTGTTTATTTGAAACTAAAAACAAAACTAAATTTTAAAAGTGCAATGTAAAACGAGATAAAACAAAAAAGCAACTGTTGGGCTGCCATACCCTCCCCCCATACCCTAGGCTTCCCATGATGTTCCCCCAATTGCCCCTGGATTCTTTTACCCCAATATTGTCTTCATTTCGTTTTACATTTTCAGGGGCAGGTGTTAGTCCCTGGCCGTTCCTGCCCCACTGCAGTTACTATTGCAAATGACATAGACAGATCAAGCCTGGTGCCAAATAAAGACACCATTGGGGTAAAAGGGTCTGGGGGCAGCTGGGAGGGAATTGAGGGAAGCCTTAAAGATTTTTTTTTTCTGCAGCATCCGCAATGGGGCTCAGCCTTCATTTTTAAAATTCAATGAAAAAAAAACCATTTTGTTTGTTTTTCTTTAGTTTCATTTTCAAAAATGCAATGAAATGAATTGTGAAATTTTGTTAAAATTTCCTTTTTTGTTTCAAATGAACACATCCCTGTTTTTAATATGAAGTTCTGAGGCTAAAGCTGCAGCTTTAGAGTTTAATGTCAGCCCCATCTATGCCTTTCAAAATGTTACTGCCAGAAAAACTCTGATTTAGTGCTTCTGTTTTTAGAGAGGAAATTGCTCAGTGCTATTTTGACTCTAGAGGAAAATTCCCAACAAGCTCTGTCATATGATTATTTTCTCACAGGATACAGTACTTAATGCACCAAATGAAAAGAACAGAAATGGTATAGAAAGGGGATTGTTTCCGAATGCAGAGATACTGTATAAGTATTCACTCAAAACTGTGTATAGGACATACACAAATTCTGATAATCTGATTTGCTACTAATTATATTGTGCTTTCTGCTTTTAACATGTTAGCAACGTTCTCAAAACTTACCTTTTATATTAGGAACAATTTTCAAGTGGATGTGGGTAATTGCAAAATCCATGGGTGTTTTTCCTTGCACACTGTGCACCAGTTCTGAGGGAAAGTACACACTAGAGATTTGACCTACTCAGTCGGCTGGTACATCCCCCTTCAAAACAACGAGTAGTTTTGAAAATGCAACACACCCTGTTGTATCTCCCACCCTAGTCTCCCCCCCCCCACTGGAATGCCTTCACTTAAGACTGGTAAAAATGCATGAGCTGTGGAACAGCAGCCATATATTTACCTGCGGGTGAGGCTGTGCAATTTCAAAATAGCCATTTACCTGTGTGTGAATAGCTTGTGATAATACCCTCTCCACCTCTACAAGTATGGCTGTAATTCTTCAGATTTAGCATAATGGAAATCAGTGGTTTTAGTTGTTAAAATATTTTTTCTTGGTTTATATTTTAGAACATATGCTACTGACTCATGTTGTTTTTAAAGCTGTCATGAGATTTCCCAGTAGATTTGCCATAGCAATGTTAAAGAAAACAGAGAGGCCACAAAAAAAGAATACCAAAATCACAAAAAAATGTGATGGAACCCAAAAATATGATTATAGAAAATGCTAGCTTCCCATACAGAGCATTTTTTCTGCAACAACAAACATTCAATTGTTAAAAAAAAGTGCTTTCATAAAGCAAGTAGCACAACACAGATTGATGTGCCACAAGTCATACCTCTAGAAGTCTGCTTATCAATCCCAATTCCAAGCTCTTTGAATGTTTTCTCTACAATTCTTCCAGCCTCAGCTAACAAAAGATACAGAAATAAAAATTGGGAACATCACTTGGATCTCCTACGTAACAGCATGAAGCTAAAACTAAACTATTCAGCTCTCCACATTTACAAAGAGCAGTATCATTATACAGTAAGAATTCAGAAGTGCTTGCAGATAATAATTGTACTTTGTTGTAATGAATACCTTGGTCTAGAATGGAACTTCAGAGTACATTTAGCCCAATCTAAAAGTTTGTTAAACTACACACACTTTCAAAGTTTTAATTATCCTACTGACTACAGACCTTTGTTAGAATTAAATGGATAACTTAATTGACCTTGTTGGAAACTTTGACAGAAAGAAAGAGTATTTTCTCAACTCATGCATGATTTTCTACATGTATAGGGACCTACGACACCTTCACTAATGTCTGCGCTCCTCCCACAGGAGGACATATTGAGGTTGCCATAATAAGACCATAAGAAGTTGCCATACTGGGTCAGACCAAGAGTCCATGAAGCCCAGCATCCTGTTTCCAACAGTGGCCAATCCAGATTACAATTACCTGGTAATTACCTAAACATTAAATATAGATCCCATGCCAGTAACAGCATGGCTATTCCCTAAGTCAACTTGATTAATAGCAGTTTATGACTTCTCTTCCAGGAGCTTATCTGAACCTTTTCTAAACCCAGCTACACTAACTGCCTTAACCACATCCTCTGGCAATGAATTCCAGAGCTTAATTGTGTATTGAGTGAAAAATAATTTTCTCCAGTTTGTTTTAAATGTGCTGCTTGCTAACTTCATGGAGTGCCCCCTAGTCCTTCTATTATCTGAAAGAATAAATAACCGATTCACATTTACCCAATCTAGTCCTCTCATGATTTTATAGATCTCTATCACATCCCCCCTCAGCTGTCTTGTCTCCAAACTGAACAGCCCTAACCTCTTTAGCCTTTCCTCATAGGATAGCCATTCCATCCCCTTTATCATTTTTGCCACCCTTCTCTGTAGTGAGTAGATGGAACCATTTACTATGGCATTCCCCTCTAGGTGTGGCCACAATGGTGTAGTCCTGGGTGTTGGTCAGAGACCTAAGAGAAAATTCTAGTGAAGGATATGAACCTGAGAGAAGAAGTCTATTAGTCAGAGAAAGGAGCTTGGAAGGGGAGGAAATAAGCCTTTGAATTCCATTAGTGGATGCAGACTACCATATAGTAAAGTCCTTGTGGTGGTATTTCTGATGCTACATTGAAGTAGCTGTTTCTGAGGGATCCAGCCAAGGTGTAGCATAAATTGTATAAGCTGAAAGGCACAGTGGCAGCAAGACCTCTGAGATGTAGTCTGGGTTATGGAAGCAAGTCAGAGTGGAAGAAAGAACCCCCAAGATATAACATGAGGGGTATAGCAGCAAGGAAGAGTGGCAACAAGATTCCTAAGGTGTAGCATCAGGGGCATGGATAGCATCAAGGCAGAGTGGCAGGAAGACATTCAAGGTATAG
Organism: Rhinatrema bivittatum; assembly: GCF_901001135.1. Lineage (NCBI taxonomy): Eukaryota > Metazoa > Chordata > Amphibia > Gymnophiona > Rhinatrematidae > Rhinatrema > Rhinatrema bivittatum. The sequence continues at coordinate 369,234,071 of NC_042618.1, forward strand.
TGTCAGGAGCAAGGCAGCAAGATGTCTAATATGTAGTGTCAGGAGCAAGGCAGAGTAGCAGCAAGATGCCCCAGGGTTTAGAGTCTGGGGCAGTGGTTCTCAACTTTTTTTAGGCTGGGACACACCTGACAGATGGTTCTCACATGCGTGTCACACTGAACATGTAACCATCACGGGGCGAAATGTAAACATGCACTCTGCATCCACAGGAATCTCCTCAACCCCCAGCAATGAGTGCAGAGCAGATCTAGGGCATTACCCTGTACAACTCGCCATACAAAAAATATATTCTGGTTCTGATGACCTCCCAGTAAAAGCAAAACAAACTCCCTTTACTACCAGGCACAATAGCCTTCCTTATGAAAAGACAGTAATTTACCACTAATGCATATCCTATTGAGAAAACACAACAAATAAGATTGATACAAATGCCTGCGTGCTAGTTAAATAACTCACCTCGGTCACACACCCAGAACTGACCTTCCCCAAGTACAGAAAAACCACAAATTATAAATATGGAGACAGAAACTGGAATGGAAAACCAAAAAAGCCACTCTGCATGCAGTGCAAACCTAGAGAAATGGAAAGAGAAATATAGCACCTAACAGACTCTCAGGATTTGCAATAATGCACACAAACTAACCTGCACAAAGTTACACCTGTATTATGGAACACACTCAACCAGTAACAACCCTATCTAAGAAATACAACTATTAAACCAGGCCCTAAACACTAATACATTTTCTATTGGGAAAACAGAATAAGCCAAGCTGCTATAGAGCCCCACACAGAAATAATTGTAAAGCTATACCATTAAATGTTACAAAACAGCTGCTGAACAGAATAATATCCAACAATTAAAAACTCTTAAAAATTCTTAAAACATGTCCAAATATCAATAAAATATTTCAAAACAACAGACATCGCATAATACCCAATAATTAAAATGGCAGTCAATCAAGAAAAAATTAAAAAAGCTACCTTTACTTACCCTCTCCAGCAAGTCTCCTACTCCTCTCCCTTCCAGGCCAATAGCACTCACCAGAAGCAGCAAGGGCTGCTGAAGCTCTTTCCTCACAGTCCTCTTCCTTAGCTCCCACAACCAGTCACTCACACACACACACACACACACACACACACACACACACACACACACACACAATTAGACCCCATGACCAGTCTCGGTCTCTCTCACACCAGTCATCTTCCTGACCAGTCTCTCTCACACACAGAAACACATCACCTCCCTGACCAGTCTCTCTCTCAATCACACTCATGCTCTCTTATATACAAGCTCTCAATCACACACAAATGCTCTCGCTCCCATTCATACCAGCTCTCACCCAGGCACTGATTCACACCCATAAGCTCTCACCCAGTCTTCCATTCACACCCACACATACAAGCTCTCACCCAAGCACTCATTCACACCAGCTCTCACCCTGGCATCCATTCACACAAGCTCTCACCCAGGCACCCACACACATAAGTTCTCACCCATTCACACTCACAGACACAAGCTCTCACCCATGCATCCATTCACACTCACAGACACAAGCTCTCACCCAGACACCCATTCACACCCTCAGACACAAGCTCTCACCCAGGCACCCATTCATACCCACAACACAAGCTCTCACCCATGCATCCATTCACACCCACAGTCACAAGCTCTCACTTAGGCACCCATTCACACCTAAAAACACAAGCTCTCACCCAGGCACCCATTCACACAGAGACAAACAAGCTCTCACCCAGGCACTCATTCACACCCACACACACAAACTCTCACCAAAAACTTCTTCTTCCTTCACTGCAGGGATGGGCTCCAGTTCTGCCGTGGCTTTACTCTGGCGGGCCTTCTTTTTTTCGCCGCCATGGGGATGGGCTCCCGTGGTGACCTTGGTCGGGGTCAGGTTTCCTCTTCGCTGCCACGGGGATGAGCTCCCTTGGCAGCCTTGCTTCGTTGGGGCTCGACACTGCCATTCCTCCCACCCCACCCCCGGGCTCTGCGATGCCTGCCTCACCAGCCAATCAAAGGCTTCCTCCCTTCTTCCTACTCCCACTGGCAGGTAGAAGGGAGGAGGCTTCCGATTGGCCTGCACGGGGGCAGGCACAATGAAGGAGGCTTCCCATTGGGCAGTGGGGGTAGGAAGAAAGGAGGCTTCCAATTGGCCCAGGGGGGCTGGAAAAAGGGAGAAGGAAAGTACAACGGGGCAGTGGGACACCGGGAGATGCGACACACCTGCCGGTGTTTGGCGACACACTGGTGTGTCGTGACACAGCGGTTGAAAAGTGCTGGTCTGGGGTATGGCAGTAAGCTAGAATGGCAGAAAGAACACCAAGGTATAAAGTCTGTGATAAGGCAGAGAGGCAGAAAGACGTTCAAGGTATAGCATAAAGGATAAAGTGGAAAGGAAGAGCGGCAGCAAGACCCCAAGTATAGAGTCTGGTGCATGGCAACTAGGCAGTGTAGCAGCAAGACCCCCAAGTTTAGTCTAAGTGGTACAGCAGCAAGGTAGAGTAGCCCCAAGACCTCAATTGTGTAGACTAGACAGCAAGGTTGAGTGATAGCAAGACCCCCAAGGTGTATCATCAGGAGCATGGCAACTTCTTGATTGGTTCTCCATCTTGTTTACATGCCCTCTTCTCTCACCTCAGCTCTGACCCGGCTGCTGCCTCTCTCAAGAATTTCTTGGTTGCAGGTCTCACTGCAGTGCATTTCAATGGGTCATAACTTGAATTGGAAACATAAACAAATGAAACTAAACTTTTTGTTTAATTCATGGGCACTCTCCATTCATTTTGGTCTCATTTGTTGCATTTTGCCCATTCTTTTCAAATGAATACAAGTAACTACTGTTTTCTCCTCCCATTTTTATGTCTGTTGATAAAATATAATATGATATCTTTAATATGTTGACACTTTGATTTTTATTTACTATTATGATAAATATGGGCATGATTCACTTACATTACTTTGTACTAGGCTAGGGCAAATAGAAGATATCTGGGTTTGCTGAATATTAAAGGTCATAAATGTATATACAAGGTCCCAAAGACATTTTGTCATTGTTTGAAAAAGATAATCATGTCACATAGGCAGTGAAGCCACCATAGACACCCAACAAACACTTTCAAATCCCTGGACTAATTGACTTAAATTCATATACATTCGTACTATTTTGGCAATCACATAGGACCAAGGACATTTATTTTTTCAGAAAGCAAAAGTGAGTAGGGAATTTTCTGGCAGATACTGCATTAAATGGGCGATAGTTGGTATATTAGAACTGGCATGTGGGCATTCATTCTTGGCTTCATGCTCTATCTCTGTGCTGAAATCAAATTGTGTGCATGCTCAGTGTGGTTTCTCTACCTCAGTTTAGATGTGCATGACATCAGGAGAAGCCATATATCAGAAAAGGAATATTGATGTTCATTCATATTGAAATGGGACTGGTAAAGTGTTGCAAGATGTGGAGTGCGGTCTAACTGAAACACTCATGAATAGGGTTGACATAACATTTCCAATAGATGCACCCTCTCGGAGCCACAGATTTAACGTAGGATTTGTTTATTTTATTTGCCAAACTTGGCAAATATATTTAGCCAGAAATGTATCTAAGTCCTGAATTTGGGTGACTTAAGCCATTAAGGAGCGATAATCAAATTGTCCACATTGGTGGAAACCCTTTGGGTAGCTTTTACCCGCAGGGTTTGAACCAATAAGCAAAGCAAAACTATGCAGGTAGTTTTGTTTTGATAATTGCCCAAGAAAAAGTACCCACTGAGATTTGTGCCTGCTTTTTCTGCAGGGACACTTTCTGGCCAGAACAGCATATGTAGTTTTCAAAATGCCGTTGTTGACAGAAACTGTGGCACCAAAACTATTTCTGTGGAGTAGTCCATTTTGAATCTGACTGAAGGAAGGAATGCAAGAAAAGAGATAGGAAATATTTTGAGAGTCTCTTCCCCTTTAGTCCAAATAATAATGTCATCAATATAACTGAAAATATTTGTAAGTTCTAATCTGGCATCCATTCAAAAATGTTCCTTCCATTTCTGCCATGACATTTTGGATACCTACGTTTCAGTCAACAATGGCAACCTACAAACATCTGTGTATACAGAAAACTGTGGACAGATGCAGCTACCTTCAGAGTTCCAGCTTCCACTCGTCACATACAAAAAACAGTCCATTATGCATGGCCAAGCCATATAGTATCACTGTATACGTTCTGACCTAAAGGACAGAAACATATTTATTTATTGATTTTTTACACATTTTTTATATACCGTCATTCGGTAGATTCCATCACAACGGTTTACAACATTTGCATAAAATTTCTAATCCAGTTTCATTTCCTACATTCATACATAAAATACAATAAAAGAAAAGGAATAAAATATAAGTAAAATTCATTGCAAATAAAAATGTGCTTAAAGTATAATAATAATTAAATTAAATAAGAACAGTAGTTAATATCAGGAATAAAAAATAAAAAAGGTCAAATAAAATTTTTTTATAAAACTAATAGAACACATCAGTATTGAAATTAATAAAATAATTCAATGATAAAGTGAATAGCTAATGGTATATGTTATAAATAATTATTTGAGCAGGCAATTAATTATCTTTTTGCTGATAGAAGTTAACTGAATGGTATATCAGCTGGGGATAAATGTTTGTGAATGTTCGAGTAATGCCTTCCTGAACAGCCAAGTTTTAATCAAAGTCCTGACCAAATCCTTAAAAAAAAAGACTACAACCCCAGAAGATTTCCATTACATCTGACTTTAGATTTCATTTTCCAAAAAGATCATTCTTTATATTTATGGTCCTTCATTTTCAGTTTAAACAGATTTTCACCCATTAATTTCCAGGTTTTCCCAAAAGTGGCAATCAGTTTAAACCGATATTCGCCCTAATTTTAAACTGATTAAAAAGCTGCTCCAGAGCTGCAGATGCATCATTTCAAGACCTTCAGCTACTGTGTTTCAAGATTCACCCTCCACCAGTGAAAGCACTCATCCTCCAGCACCACCCATGCTGTGTTTCAAGTTCCACCTCCTCACCCTCCAAGCAGCTTATAGTGCCTGCTATCTGGTACCATGAGTGCGTCTGAAGCAGGTCGTGCACAAAAGCAGAAGTGCAGTGTTGCAGAACGTGGGGGTGCAGGAGGAGAGGAGAAGGAGATTCTCAGTGGGGTGGGAGGAGAAAGAGAGAGGTATGCTAAGCAGGGAATGGGGGTAGAGACAGGGATGCCACTGAGTGGATAGGTGGGAGAATCTGTTAGTGTTATTTTATTATTCTGGTTTCTGTCCACCAAATTAAACTCCAGTATTTACCTGGTAAAATAATGAATCTTTTTTTTCAACTGATTTTCTCCTGTTTTTGTTCTTGTCATAATAAACTCTAATAAATTCCCGGGAAAAATAAAGAACAATAAAAACCAAAAATGAAGCTCCCTATTTACATTGCTAATTACCTGCATTTCCTCCTAGACTATGAAAGCCCAGTCATCGTTCTTGTGGGGAGTGAGGGCTGTTATGTAACATAATAGAGATGTGCTTCGTTTTTTTCTACCGGGTCGTTTTTCGGTTCGAATACTTCATGGTACAATTCGGGTTTTCTCATTTTGTTTTTTCGAAAAACGAAACGAGGAAACCCGAAACCGGGCCGAAAAACGAATCGGGAAACAAAGTTAAAAAAAACCTCACCCCAAGCATTTAAAACCGTTTTCAAGCATTTTTCATACATATACAACCCCTCCCCCCCCATCCCGATCCCTCCCCAAGACTTACGAAGATCCCTGGTGGTCCAGCGGGGTCCCGGCTTCCATTTGCCCTCCGTGCCCGGTGTACAGTGCAAGCCCTGCGCCTCAAAATGGTGCCGAATAGCCCGAACTACCATGTCACAGGGGCTTTCGGCGCTATTGGTCAGCCCCTGTCACATGGCCATCGGCGCCATCTTGTGCTCCTATCATGTGACAGGAGCTGACCAATGGCGCCGAAAGCCTCTGTGACATAGTATGGGCATAGAGGGGTCAGGAGCCCCCTCCTGACCCCCCCAAGGCTTGCCAATAATCCCTGGGGATCCAGCAGGGGTCCGGGAGCGATTTCATTTTCGGCTGCCAGTAACCAAAATGGCGCCGATAGCCTTTGCCCATACTATGTCACAGAGGCTTTCGGCGCCATTGGTCAGCTCCTGTCACATGATAGGAGCACAAGATGGCGCCGATGGCCATGTGACAGGGGCTGACCAATAGCGCCGAAAGCCCCTGTGACATGGTAGTTCGGGCTATTCGGCACCATTTTGAGGCGCAGGGCTTGCACTACACCGGGCATGGAGGGCAAATGGAAGCCGGGACCCCGCTGGACCACCAGGGATCTTCGTAAGTCTTAGGGAGGGATCGGGATCAGGGGGGGGGGGGTGTATTATAGCTAATTTAAATGTTTGGGGTGGTTTGGGGTGGTTTTTTATTTAAAAAAAAAATTTGTGCCCCTCTCCCCAGGCAAACCCGAAAACCGAATTTTCCCCGAAATTCGGGGAAAATTCATTTCGGGTTTCGGGGACAACGAAACAGCAACGAAGTAGGAATTTTTGTTCAATTTCCTACTTCGGGCGAAAAACGATACACATCTCTATAACATAATACCTCCCTCAAGAACAATGACAAAACCTCAGCAACCCCAAAATAATATCATAGTCTAGGAGGAAATGCAGGTCTTTTCCTAGTGCTCCAGTGTTGCATTGCATGCAGAGTCTGGCTTCTTGAGGTTATTGTTCTAGTTTTTGTCTGCATATTCCTGTTTTTAATTTGTGATCCCTTATTTTGTATTTGCTGAGGGTCATTTTTTCATGTGTGACTAAGATGAGGTATTCTGCTAGCATGTAGTTTCTGTGTAGGGATCTGGAGCAGTCTCGTTCATTATGTTTCCCCAACAGAAGGTGTATTGTGTTCTAGAGATGTGATTCAGCCAAACCTTTTGGTTCAGCCTTCGTTATCAGCCCACCGCAGGAAATTTTGTTTCCCGTGGATTGGGCCGATTTTTTTTCGGCTGTCCTGAACCGAAAAAAAAACAAAACAACCCAACCCTTCAGATTTAATTAATTACAATCCCCCACCCTCCTGACCCCCCAAAACTTGCCTAAAGTCCCTGGTGGTCCAACGGGGTCCCCAGGAGCCATCCATTGCTCCTACCATGTGACAGGGGCCGGCCAATGGCACTGAGAGCTCCGTCATATGGTAAGGGCAAAGGGCCATCGGCACCATTTTGATTAGTGGCAGCCGATGGCCCGAGAGGGGGAGATTGCTCCTGGGACCCTTGCTGGACCACCAGGGACTTTAGGCAAGTTTTGGGTGGGTTGGGAGGGTAGGGGATTGTAATTAATTAAATCTGAGGGGTTGGGTGGGTTTGGGTTGGTTTTTTTTAGTGCCCTTTCCCCCCCCCCCCTCGAAAATGATAAAAAAACCCACACGAAATTTTGTGGGTTTACCTGTCGTTTTGGGGACCCCCCGCACTGCGACGAAATAGGAAATATCGTCTATATTTCCTATTTCGTCGCAAATGAATGCACATCCCTATTGTGTTCTAGAGGCCAGTATAATATTTGCACTGCTGCCACATCATAGATAAGAGTTGTTGCTTTTGGAGTCTTGGGTGTTAGTGCTGCTATAGTATGGAGCCCTAGAAATATGGTTCAATCTCCACTACTCTTTTTCAACTTCAATATGTCTTGCAGTAGGAGGAGCACAGTACTGATAAAAGGTTCATAGGTCTCTTTACATAAATATTTTCAGGCAAATCACATGAATAATTTTTTTATTTTCCTAGCTTCAGCACTTTGTTACAGTCCAGAAATGTTCTCCTTCTTCATGCTTAGCTTCTACCTATGAAAAAAAATCACTTATTTAAAAATTTTAAAATCATTTTCTTGAGCTAGTTAGGCAGCTTGATTAATACAGATTCATTACAATTATTTTTTTCCTAAATATATTCTTCAAATTTTGGGGCCTTTGCATTTGACATCCTCAATACATCTGTATCCTCTTTAATCCCTTCTCTTCAGCTCTATTTGCTGTGAAGTTTTTTGTGGACCTCTCCTGAGGCTCTACCTCCACAATGGAATTTGATCTTGAAGCAGCCTGGCATTGTTTAGGGCAAAAACGGAATTTGTTTACACTTTTGCTTTGTTGCTGTTGAGTTTTTTTGGATTCATTAGAAGCTCTTCATTTTGTGTCTACTGACCCCCATATGGCTAATCAGGTGACAGCTGCATTGTGCCTTACAATTTAGTGTCTTTTTAGTTTTGTATTGTACCTGGAGGCCATTTTTAGTTATCAGATACTATTATGCAAATCTATAAGTGACATGTGCTTTTCTTTCTATGTAACAATGCTTTTGAGTAGGTTTTTGCTCGGTCTTGTTTGCATTCTTTTTCAGCATTCTGGAGATGAAGATGTAACATGATCACACAATGCCCTTACAGAAATTCCCTTTAACTTGCACTTTAAAGGGCAATTCAGCAAAAACAAGTCTATAACATTGTGCATAAATGCAACCATTTATTTATATAATGTGGATTATTACACACCTTTCCATAAAATGCCCAAGACAAGAAACAGCATTTCCTTTTCTATATCCTAAGATCCCTGCAGGGCTTTGAAAAATAAATGAGTTATAAATATGACAATTTTAAACATCACAAAGGCTGCAATGTTAATCACTTGGGAGCAAAAAGAAAGCATGAATGGAAAATGCTAAGCATACATCTACATCAGGAGACTTACTAAAGAAAACATTAACAAAACAACCTAGAGTTAGCTTGGAAGTTGTCAAAAGATAAGCATTAAAAAATAGGCATCTGAGACGGTATGAGGTTTTAGGCAGAGAAATGTTTTCCAGAGAAAATTAAACGCTACCATGACATTAGCATTTTTTTAAATAATGTGATTTAAGCAACTCTTGGATCACTTAGGGCCTCATTTTCTAAAGTATCGCAGGCCTGTGATACTTTAGGTAATGAGGGGCGGGGGGCCAACACAGGGGGCGGTCCTGTGCTAGCTGGCTGCGATCGCACCGCCGCGGTGCGATCGCTGCCGGCTTCGCACCCAATAGCGCCACCATAGAAGGTGTAGCTAATGGGCACAAAATAGGACGCGAAAAGGGCCTTACCTTTTCATCATCCGCAGCGTCTTTGCAGAGTCGGCCCCGGTGACGGGCCGACTCCGCCCCCATCCTGGTATCGCACGCGATAAGGGACTTTTCACGTGCGAAACGTCACTTATCGCGTGTGAGCCACTTGGAAAATGAGGCCCTTAGTGGCACATATGCATGTTCAGGGTGATGTGAGACCAAGAGAACAGAAGAGCCTACATTTGGAATAAGAGAGATAACATTAGCAGAATCTGCAATCAGAGAACTCTGGTCTGGGGAAAGAAAAATGTCCTTTCTTTGTTGCATTGAGGACTAACTGATATATCTATAAACATACTGGGGCAGATTGTAAATGCCCTGTGTGCGCCGGTGCGCCTATTTTGCAAAGGCCGCCGGCGCGCGCAGAGCCCCGGGACGCGCATAAGTCCCGGGTTTTTTTTAAAGGGGTGGGAGGGGGCGTGGCAGAATGACGCGGCGTTTCGGGGGCGTGACGTGGCATTTTGGGGGCGGTGACATGGGCGTGGTTTCGGCCCGGGGTGTTCCGGGGGCGTGGCCGCAGCCTCCGGACCAGCCCCCGGGACCAGAACACGGAGCAGGGCAGTCGGCCGGCGCGCACAGATTTACGTCTGCTTTTCGCAGGCGTAAATCGTGGAATAAAGGTAAGGGGGGGGGGGGGGGTTATATAGGGCCGGGGGGGTGGGTTAGGTAGGGGAAGGGAGGGGAAGGTGGGGGGAGGGAACAGGCAGCGCGCGCTGGGCTCGGCGCGTGCAGGTTGCACAAATGTGCACCCCCTTGCGCGCGCCGACCCCGGATTTTATAAGATACGCACGGCTACGCGCGTATCTTATAAAATCCAGCGTACTTTTGTTTGCGCCTGGTGCGTGAACAAAAGTACGCAATCGCACAATTTTTTTAAATCTACCCTACAATGTACTGATTACTACAATAATCTATTGAATGGATTGATCCTTTTACAATTACCTTAGAAAATGTAGACAGAACTTGGGAATCTCTGTTTCTGAAACTTAAAATATTGCATTCCTTTTCCCAGGCTAAAGCCACATAGAAATATATATTTGTAAGAAGTTATTAGAATAGATTCACATTAGATTATTCATTAGAATAGATTAGAATAGATTCACATTAGAATAGATTCACAGAAGTTATTAGAATAGATTCCCTGTTCTATGTAATGTTTTTCCAAAACGTTGTTTCGCTGTAAACCGATGTGATATGTATTTTTACATGAATGTCGGTATAAAAAAAGTTCAAAATAAAATAAATAAATTTGAATTCACCAAGTTACAAAGAGCATGAAGAACAAGAAGCTACCACATATAGAGAAAATGATGCAAAATATAAGCTAAATAGTAAAGAAATTTGCCTGCACGGCCTATATTTGCTTAGTGTACTGAAATAGGAATACAAAATATGACTGTCAGATAGTATATAATTTAACAGATGACAATTTAAAAACAGATCCAGCAATTATAGAGCTAAAATATTAACAGCTAGTATTCTGTATTCTATTACAAGAAAGAATCTCCCATTGTTGCCATCCCATGTAACATAGATCCTTATCTGCCATTAGCTACTATCTGCCCATCTGCGCTTCTCATGTTTAAACATGTATGCCAGCAGTTAGCCATACAGGCTTAGACGCCTGCAAGATATTGCTGTTTCTCCAAGTCCGATTTGTTGTCTTCCATCTTTGAACCTCTACCATTCTGGGAAGATGAGAATAAAAAATTCCCATAAAACCAAAACTCAGTTCTCACCCCCACCCCCACTACAAATGTGTTTTACCTGATTTCACAAAATTGACTCAGCATTGCTCTCAATATCTATCCTAAGAATGCCTGTGTCCTGTTACGGAATTGGCTTCCACCACCTTTATTTGGTAAACTATTCCAGATATCTATTACTTTCTCTGTAAAAAGTATTTCCTTATATTTCCTCTTAACCTCCCTCCCTTATGCTTCATATCATGATCCTTTGCCTTAGAATTTCTTTTTCTATGGAAAATGTCATAATAAATGATGTTGTAGCTCTATCCCACATACTGAAAACAGATTAACTTTTACTGAGACATTGGTTCCTTCCTTATACACAACAGTGGTCATCATAATTTACATTCAGGCATGGTCCCTGCATGTAGAGTGCAATTTGTCATAATTATTTTCCACATGCAGTAAATTTGCATAAAATTGACACAATTACACAATTTCTAGCATGTACTGTAGATAACTAAGTATTCAATGGTACGCTTGGTAATTTATAATGGAATATCAGTCAAGAAACAGCAGAATATTATCATAGGCAATAAGTTGTGCTCTTCTTATAAAGAGAAATTGCAGGCAATAGGGCAGTATTAACTATTAATATGTTTTGTGTAGTGTAAAAATACTCAGAGTGCTGTACTTTATGTGGAGTAAGAACATAAGAATTTGCGATATTGGGTCAGATTGAGAGTCCATCAAGCCCAGTAGCCTGTTTCCAACAGTGGCCAATTCAGGTCACAAGTACCTGGCAAGATACCAAACAATAAATAGATCCCATGCTGTTATCATGCAGTGATAAGTATTGGCTATTTCTTAAGTCTACTTGATTAATAACAGTTTATTGACTTCTCCAGGAACTTGTCCAAATCATGAGAGGTCTAGAGCAGGTAAATGTGAATCAGTTATTTACTCTTTCAGATAATAGAAAAACTAGGAGGCACTCCATGGAGTTAGCATGGGCACATTTAAAACTAATCGGAGAAAGTTCTTTTTCACTCAACGCACAATTAAACTCTGGAATTTGTTGACAGGGAATGTGGTTAGTTCAGTTAGTTTAGCTGGGTTTAAAAAAGGATTGGATAAGTTCTTGGAGGAGAAGTCCATTACCTGCTATTAAGTTGACTTAGAAAATAGTAGGGATGTGCAGAGCAAAAGTTTATGTTCATAAGTCCATAAGTCGAAAGGGGGTCCCATTTGCGGTCAATATGGACATATGGAGAATTCCATAAGTTGAGTCTATGTCCATATGTGCAAATAAAAATTTAAACCCCTCACCCTCCTTAATCCCACCCCCAAGACTTACCACAACTCCCTGGTGATCCAGCGGGGAGTCAGGACGCCATTTCTGAACTCCTTTGCGAGGAGCACGTGACGTCGGCGCCACGTCAGAGTGACGCGGCGACACGTGATTCCCCGCGGGTTCGCTCCGGGACCCTCGTTGGGCCCAAAAGGAACTTTTGGCCAGCTTGGGGGGGCCAGGAGGCCCCCCCCAAGCTGGCCAAAAGCAAAGGAGTTCAGAAATGGCGTCCTGACTCCCCGCTGGATCACCAGGGAGTTGTGGTAAGTCTTGGGGGGGGGGGGGATTAAGGAGGGTGAGGGGTTTAAATTTTTATTTAGGATCAACAATCGCGATTTCCAACGTATTCAACATAGCTATGTTGAATAAGTTGGAAATCCGATCGTTTTCGCCTCATTACTTTTTTTAAGTTAAAAAAAAAAAAAAGTTGCGTTTTACATTTAAGTTCAAAACGAATGCACACCCCTAGAAAATAGCCACTGCTATTACTAGCAACACTAACATGGGATAAACTTAGTTTTGGGGTATTTGCCAGGTTCTTATGGCCTGGATTGGCCACTGTTGGAGACAGGATGCTGGGCTTGATGGACCCTTGGTCTGACCCAGTATGGCATGTTCTTATGTTCTTATGTTTTTTAAACCCAGCAATGTTAACTGCCTTAACCACATCCTCTGGCAATGAATTCCAGGAGTTAATTGTGCATTGAGTGAAAAAGAATTTTCTACAATTTATTTTGAATGTGCTACTTACTAACTTCATAGAGTGTTCTTTAGACTTTTTATTTTTGAATGAATAAATAACTGATTTACATTTACACATTCTATTCCACTCAGGGTTTTATAGACCTTATCATATCTCCCCTCAGTCATCTTTTCTGCAAGCTTAACTGCCCCATTCTCTTTAGCCTTTTCTCACAGGGGAACCATACCATCCCCTTTATCATTTGATTGTCCTCCTCTCTAACTTTTCCTATGCAACTATAATTTGTTTGAGATGCAGTGACCAGAACTGTAAACAGTGCTCTAGGTCTGGCCTCGGCATCGAGTGATACAGAGACATTATGACATTTGCCATTTTATTCTCCATTCCTTTCCTAATAATTCCAAACATTCTGGTTATTTTTTTGACTGCTGCCACACACTGAATTGAGGATTTCAAAGGACCTCAATTAAAAGGACCCCAGGAAAAGGACCTGGTTACCCCCAGGTCCTTTTCCTGGGGGTAACCCTCAATATGGACCTAACATCATATAACTACAGTATAGACTACTTTTTCCCATGTGAACCACTTTGCACTTTTTCATATTCAGTTTAATCTGCCATTTAAATTCCTAGACTTTCAGTCTCGCAAGGTCCTTCTTCAATTTTTTACAGTCCGCTTGTGATTTAACAACTCGAAATACATTTGTGTTGCCTGCAAATTTGATCATTTTACTTGTCATTCCCCTTTCCAGATCATTTATAAATATATTACAAAGCACCAGTCCCAGTACAGATCACTGAGGCACTCCACTGTTTACCCTTATCCACTAAGAAAACTGACTATTTAGTCGTACTCTCTGTTTCCTATCTTTTATCCAGTTTGCAATCCACAATAGGAAATTGTCTCCTATCCATTGCTTTTTAATTTTTTTAGAAGCCTCTCATAAGGCACTTTGTCATATGTCTTCTGAAAATCCAAATACACTACATTATCCACTGGCTCACCATTGCCCACATGTTTATTAACTCCTTCAAAAAAATGTGGCAGATTGCTGAGGTGAGATTTTCCTTGTGTAAATCCATGCTGGCTCTGTCCCATTAAACCATGTCTTTCAATATGTTCTGTGATTTTGTTCTTTAGAATAGTTTCCATAATTTTACCTGGCACTGAAGTCAAATTCAATGGGTTATAGTTTCCTGGATCACCCCGGAACTCTTTCTAAAGATCAGGATTACATTCGCCACCCTTTAATCTTCAGCACGATGGATGATCCTAACAGATCTGCAATTTCATTTTTTATTTCTTTCAGAACCCTGGGGTGCATACTATCTGGTCTGGGTGATTTGCTACTATTTAATTTATCTGTCTTATTACATCTTCCAGCTTCACAGTAATTTGATTCAGTTCTTTTGAATCATCACCATCAAATAATGTTTCTGGCACAAGTATCTCCACAATATCCTCTCAGTAAAACAATGAAACAAATTAATTCAGTCTTTCTGCAATGGTCTTATCTTCCCCTTTGATCCCTCGATCATCTAATGGTCCAACTGACTTGCTAATATGCTTCCTGCTTCAGATATATTTTAAAGAACTTTTGTTATGAGTTTTTGCATCTAAGGCCAGTTTCTTTTCAAAATTTCTTGTACCCCATCTCATCAGTTTTATATTTAATTTTCCAGTGCTTATGCTTTTGTATCTGATGATCTTAAGGGGGACAAACAGGTGGATAAAGCAATGATAAAAGCCAAAAAGATGCTTGGCAGCATGGGGAGAGGAATAGTCAGCAGAAAAAGGGAGGTGATATTGCCCCTGTATAGGTCCCTGATGAGACCTCACTTGGAATACTGAGTATAATCCTGGAGACTGCACCTTTAAAAGAATATAAACAGGATGGAGTTGGTCCAGAGGGTGGCTTCGAAAGTATGTGAGGATAAAGATCTAAACATGTATACCCTAGAATAAAGATGAGATAGGGGAGATATGATATAAAAGTTCAAATATCTCCAATTTCCATGCATAGGAGGTGAGCCTTTTTCAAAGGAAAGGAGACTCTAGAACGAGGGTTCATGCAATGAGGTTGAAAGGCAGTAGGCTCAGGAGTAATCTTAGGAAATATTTCTTTACAGAGAGGGCGGCAAATGCATAGAACAGCCTCCCAGTGCAAGTGATGAGAACAAAAACAGTATTTAAATTCAAGAAAGCATGGAATAAATACAGGGGATCTCTAAGGAAGTGATAAGAATTATAATGCTAAATTAATTGGATGGATGGGCAGACTGGATGGGCCATATGGTCATTTTCTGCCATCATGTTTTTATGTTTATTTTTCCTATTTTCCAATTTTTGAAAGACGTTCTTTTGGCTAAAATAGCCTCTTTCACCTCACCTTTTAACCACACCAACATTCATTTGGCCTTTCTTCCACTTTTTTTGAATAAATCTGGACTTGGGCTTTTAAGATGGTATTTTTAAACAATGAGAAAATTAACTGGTCTCAATGATTTCATGACGATATTGAAATACACCTATTATTAATGAAAGCATCCCAAATAGCTATATTTTTTAAATACTTTCATGCATATGTCTATAATTTCACAAGTGTGTGGCAAAACATAAGGCTGCTGGGTCCCTCATAACATCCGTGCATCGGTCAGTATTACCTCACACCAATAATGCTTTATGAGTCATTTATAATCAGCAATCTCAAACACTTGCACATTGCTAAACATGCTGAAGATAGTTCGCTAACAGGTGAATTTTCAAAAGGATTTACATGTGTAAATGTAACTACTATTGTAGCAATTTTCAAAGGCCATTTACGTGTGTAAAGTACACTTACGTGAACAAATCCTATGGACAATTCAATGGCAAATATTGTAGCAATTTTCAAAAGCTTACTTACTCAAGTAAAGTGCATTTATTCAAATAAAACCTAGTTTTATGCAAGTAAATGTTTTTTTTTAAATAAGGCCCTAAATGTGGTGTAGCCTGAATGTGGTTTGTGAAGTCCCTGATGCAGTGTTCCAGGATCAAGAAACATGATATCATGTTGGGTGTAAATGAAGATATGAATCCATGAAGTACAAAGAATCCTGTTAAGGAATGTGATTTGTTAATTTTCGATAAAGGACTTCATTTCTAGTTTTAAATGCAAGATAAAAAAATTGAAAAATATTGAAAGAAATGATTCATCATGTTCAGCTATGTGCAGCTGTTTGAGACCAATGATTATAAATGACTTATAAAGCATTATTGGTACACAGGTGTTAATTGAAATTATAGACATATGCATGAAAGGATTTTACAAATATGGCTGATTGGGATGCTTGCATGCATAATAGGTGTATTTTAGCCTGATATAACATTTTATCCTTTGTAGCTGCACCTTTCAGTTTTTTCTATTATCCTTATTTTATAAAAGTTTCCCTGTTGAAACTTTAATGCTAGATCTGTAGATATAACATCCTCCCAATCATTAACTGAAATTTAATTACAGTATGCTCACTGTTACAAGTGGCCCCACCACCATTAGGCAAATGATGTTATAAGATACAATTGGGATTTTTTTTTTTACATATCCCCCTATTTTAATAGTGTTTTTGTCCTAGGATTTTAAGTCATTCATGAGGGACGTGCCGCCTTTTGAAAAAGATACATAAACAAATTTGATTTTGCTTTTTTGTTTTCACATGTGCTAAAACTAAAAAGAAAAGGAAAATGAAAAAAATCTCAAATAAATTTAAAAATGTTATGAAAAAGAAAACAAAACAGTCTTTTAATGCCCATCCCTATCGTTCATCTCCCCTTGTAAGATATATTCTTAGCCTGCTAATGGAAGTAGAGGTTGTAGAAGATGATAGCAGTGGTGATTTTCTGGGAAAAAAAAATAAAGATACTGGGTCAGGGTTAACTGAGAAATAACACTACAGTTCAAAAAGGTTGTGAGTTGGAAATCTGGCAGAAAATTGGTACTGAATGATAGAAAGTAACATGGGATGAAGAGCTTTGTTTCCAAGAACTTCCTGCTCTGCTAATCAATGTCTTCAGCTTATGAAAAGTATGGTTTTAATTTTTCGTGCAGACATGACATGCTGCCAACATGCATTCTTCTGTCAAACATTTTACTTATTCTGAAGTCTATACCCAGGCCAGTGTTATGTTATCCCCCGCCTTGCCTGTCCCAAGGCAAACTGATGTTTTCCAAGTCTGAGAATGTTCTGGGCACTGATGGCTTGATTCTTATGGAAGCAGAAGATCAGAAGAATGAACAGTGTGTGTGTGTGTGTGTGACAAAGCATGGCAAAGACTTTGTCAACATTTCCACAGGGATTTGTGGACTTGCAAGATTATGTGTCGGTTGATACATAAAAAGAGTTTTTCCCATTATGTGTCTGTGTGAAAACTCTTACCATTAATAATACAAAAAAAAATGTATTTTTGTTTAGATTTGTGTCTGGGAGTGTTCAGGGTGTGGGTGGATTGGTATATCTGGTATTATTTGATTTATGTGTTTATTTTAAATAGTTTAAGCTGTTAACAGTATTGGGCAAGTTTGCATAACTAGTAATATGGTGTATAAATTATTAAATGAAATGAAATTAAAGTGGCTTGATTGAGGGCCTCATTTTGCCAAGTTCATGAAGTATATAAATAGTCTGCTGTAATTTCTAGAAATATTTACCATTTGTAAGTTTTATTCATGCCCAATATGTTCAGATATCCAATGGTATTATCAAAAATAATTGGGTTATAGAGTGGGAGTGACCTCTGTGAGCATGCCATGTATGTCCACAGTTTTGCCTTTGGACCAGGAATTTCTGCATTGTTCTGCAAAATCCCTGGCAGATGCTCATTTTTTTTTTCCCAGTGAAAGCAGTGCTATGTGTTTGTGAAACTGCAGCACCATGATTTTAGCAACTTTCTCTGACTTATGTGTCTGACCTTAACAGAGTGTTATGCTCAGGCTTGTGAACCCTTGGCCGACGGGAGGATGGTATACCTTTTGGAGGATCCGTAGGTTCTCTCGTCGGGTGGTGAGGCAGAGCAGAAGACGGGGCCAGCTGACCCTTGGCACTGAGGACTGAGACGACTGCGGAGGTGGACGAAGAGACGAGAAGAGGAGCTGTGTCTTCACCACTGGAAGTCTGTGATCCCCCCAGGAGGAGCCCGTAGGGACCCAGACCGCTGGGACTTAGGTGGACCTTTGAGAGGTCAGGGTGTCGGTGCAAGGGCTGACTGGAGCTTCGCCCTGGAAGCCTGCGGCCCCCCGGGAGGAGCCCGTAGGGACCCGGGCCGCTGGGACTTAGGCGGGCCCTTGGAGACGGTAGTCTAGAAGGAGTCCTGGGTCGAGTGCCAGAGGGTCATTGCTCACCAGTCCAAGGTCACACACCGAAGGATCACCACTTGCCAGTCCGAAGTCACACACCAGAGAATCACCGCTTGCCAATCTGAAGTCGAGCACCAGAGAATCACCGTAAGCTAATCCGAAGTCAGGAACCGGGAACACCAAGACAAAACAGGAACAAGCTCAAGGAATTCACCGAAGCAAGCAGACTAGACAGCGCTGGAGGACGTTGCAAGTCACTGAATGAGCAGAGGAAGCTTCACTTTATACTTCCCCTGCCTAGGCTGATCAGGAACAGGTGAAGCCAGTTAAAGGGATTAGGTGCCTTTAAATCTGTAGAGGAGGTGCAGCCTCATGCCTAAGGATGGCGGTGGCCATCTTGGATTTTCCCCCACGGAGGAGAGACACCGCTGGACACCACGAGTTGGGAGCAGGATGGCTCCCCCTGCAGCGAGCAGCCCCAGAGGCCTGAATCAGAGCCCTCCCCTGGGGCTCCCATGGTGAGGGAACGCCGTGGACACAGTAGGGGGCCGCGGTCATGGCGCGCCACAGCCATGGAACACAACACAGAGCAATCAAGTAAGCCATACGGATCTACAGAAATCTGGAGGCTGTGAAATTTTGTATTGGCCCCTCAAGAAAGATATTGTAGTGCCTGAGCTTTTGATCCTGTATAGGCTTCATCTTCAGATCTGCTTTTTTCCTAAAGATGGGGTTGGTAGCGAGTATATATCAGGGGCGGATTGTGGGAAAATAGTGGCCCGAGGGATTTTTTCTCCATACTGACTCATGGGTGAGTCACTAAATACAGCACTTGCTGCACCTCTCATGGTTTGTTTATGCCTTTGCCCCTTATTTGAAGCTTTGGGGTATATTTACCACTGTGGATGTTACTTTGCCCTTCCCATTTCTCTGTTTGTCATACATGATTACATGCTCAACTTATCAGCCCAAAGCGTGTTTCAACATCCCACTCCTCATCAAATGTAATCAGTCCAAAACCAAACTCTTCTCCCACCTGCCAGATACCCTCAAAAAGAGCCATATCGTAGTGCCTTGGGGGTGTGCTTGCTGGTCTTGGTGCTGCTTTGCTCCATTTTTAGTACCATAGGTTGTTCAAGTGTTCATGCCGTTACTGCTAGTCGAATCCCTGCCCCTCTGCCGTACGCTGGTGACTCTCTCGCAGTAGTGCCTGAGATGTTAAAAGCCTAAGGGAGTTTCAGATGTAACCAAAGGGAGTCACTAGACAGAAATGTCAGGAAGAGGAAAAACAGAAGAAGGGAAGTCTCCTTCCTATTGGGTGTCCTGTGAAATGGAAAAGGGGTTTGGAACCCACCCAGCACACCTCTCAGGGGAAAAGAGGGAAAGTAGATTCCTGAAAGTAAGAAATCAGATGTAACTCTACTGAAATCTCATTTAAAACACAACAAAACTAGAAGTTCGGCTTTATTAATAACATATGCAGAATTGTCAACACCATGACACCGACAATGTTAGTGATAGCCTACAACACTTTTCTTTCCTTTCTTTCATATGAATAACAGTAAATCAGATTATAAGAAGGTCTGGTTCTTTTAACTACCTGAAAAACTTATCAGATAAGTAATTCCTTCTGAAAGGAACTTTGATTTTATTGCAGTTAACTGCTTAAATATTACTCATTAAACATGTTGAGTCTTTGTGTGGATGTTGTGTTTTCCAGATGCTGGGGATTACAGCAGCTTTCCCAGTTGGATGGTAAGTATTGACGGTGTGTTTGGTTTTTTTTTCTTTCTTTTCATTTCTATTTTGTCTGACATTTAGCGGGCTTGCTGAGCCCAGGGCATCCAGGAGTGGGCTGTGCTGCTGCTCCTCCTCCTCCTCACTGAACTAGGTATCTGCATCCATAAGCAAGGGTGCAGTTAACATTGCAGCTTTGCCACTGGTCCCTGGGGCTTGACGGCTGGGACCAGCAGAGGCCTGGGCGAGAGCTGTGGAAATAGAGAAGAAAACATAAGTACCAAAGGTAAGAGGTACACTCATGGAACATTTAGCATGACATGTGCACTTTGCTTCTCAAACAATGTGAGCACATTATGCCAAATGATGTGCACAAATGTAGCAGCCTTGCCATTAACTTACCGGCTCTGGCGCACGTCGTGTCTAGGCGCTCAGCCATGCCCTCAAACATGTCAGGTCCCAGCCTCTGGATGAGGCGCTCCTCCATGGGTGTGGCCATAATTGGGCACGGGGCTCCTCCGCCAGTCTGCCGGAAATACTTGTTGCGGCTGCTGACCTTCATCTTTAACTGTGCTTTTATGTCCTGGTATCTGTGGGCCACCTGCTCAGCACCGTGCTTGACATCGCTCCGCCAAGATATTGCCTGGGCAATGTTGCGCCACATCTGGCCCTTCGATGCCTTATTTATTTATTTATTTATTTTAAACTTTTCTATACCCACATTCATGGGAATATCACATCGGTTTACAAAGAACAGGGGAAACCATTAACCTTAAGGATTTGGAGATTAGAAGGGAGCTAGAACTGGGAGTAAGAGCTAGAGTAGCTGCGTCAGGTTTGATAGCAAAATAGTAACAGTAACAGTTATTTACACTAGAACTTTAACAATTATTTACAATAGAGCATTAACAATTGTTTACAATCTAGCCAATCAGTAGGGTAATAACATGCTGGAGATAATAACTTGTGGTGGGTATTAGGAGCAAATTTATGGGAGGGAAAGTGGTAAGGCTACTAGCGTAGCGAATTAAGCAGGTATGGGGGAAGGGGGTGGGGCATTTAGTTGAACTGATGCGACTTTAGAGTGAAGGGTGCAGAGCACAACGGTTTAGAGGACTGGGGAGGGGTAGCTGTGACGTCGGAGTGGCGAGGTTAAGTAAACGCTTGTGAGAAGAGCCAAGTTTTGAGGTTTGTTTTAAAGGTTTGGGTGCAATGTTCTAGGTGCAGGTGTGGGGGCATTGAATTCCATAGGGTTGGTCCAATCCTGGTTGCATGGTTTCCAAACAGGAAGGGATAATGCTCAAGGACACCAGCAATAATCATCTCATTGTCCTCTATGCTGAATCTGAGAACTCTCAGCTGAGGGTGTCCGGCTGCCAGGCTGTCAGAATGGAATGCCACTTCCCCTTCCGGAAAAGTGTCCTCCCTTTCCTCATTCTCACTCCCATTCCTGTCCCTGGCCTGCAAACTCCCTTCCCCTCTGCCCTCTCTCACTATCTCTAGCCTGTCATCCTCCCTTGCCTATCCCCTTTCCCCTCCCGCCTCCTCCTATCCCTTCCCTCTTGCCTATCTCTCCTCCTTGCCCTGTCATTATTCCTACTCCTCCTTCCCCTAACACTGCTGCCCCGAGGGAGAACTGGATGGCCGGCGCCATCTTTAAAAATGGCGTGGGCCATCCAGTGCTCCTACCATGTGACAGGGGCCGGCCAATGGCACGGATACCCTGTCACATGGTAAGGGCAAAGGGCCATCAGCACCATTTTGATTAGTGGCAGCTGACGGCCCGGGAGCGGGAGATCGCTCCCGGGACCCCCACTGGACCACCAGGTACCTGTAAAATGTTTTTTGGGGGGGTCAGGAGGGTGGGGTAAGCAAAGGGATTAGTTTTAAAGGGTCGGGCTGTGTTTAGGGGTTATTGTTGTGTGCCGTTTTTCCCGTCCTCCCCCAAAACGATAATAGAACCCCCATGATCAATATCGTGGGGTTTTCCTATCGTTTTGGAGGAGCCCCCGATTTCTGACGATTTTGAAAATATCGACAATATTTTCAATCATCCGAAGCCTGATTCACATCCCTATTAAACACTTTTTTTTTTTTCAGCAGGGTCCGGTAGAGCTGAGGCATAAAGCACTTCTGCCCTGAAGCTCTGCCAACTGTCACGCTCACTGAATTCTTACTGTAACAGTTTGTAGAGAATTCTTCCTCCAGCTCTGACATCAGCTTAAATAATCCTTTATGAGCCTTTCGGGACAGTTTTAATATAGTCTTTCCTTATGGATACCCCCCTACTTTTTTATTAAACTGTAGAAATAAATAAAAAGTTTGAAAATTTACGGGGAAATTTTAAATCCCCGGCACGTGCAAATATCAGGAGATGTGCGTGTGGCTCCTGGCATGTGCGGAAAACCGGCTCCAGCCAAAAGGGGCGGGCTGGGGATGGGGCGGGGGCCGGCTGTGACAGCACCATTAGGCGCTGTCCCACTGAAGCTGGCGCGCGGAAGCTACTACTGCTCCAGAGAGCAAAATAAGATGGGGGGGGGGAGGGTTAGAGGTTGGGGAGGTGTAGGGAAGAGGGAGGAAGGATAGTTAGAGGGTTAGGGAAATTCCTTCCCAGTCCACTTTTTTATTGGAGCGGACTGGGAGGAACTGGGAAAAGACTGATCGCGTCACCGCGTGCTTCTAAATAAAATACCCCCCTTGTGCGTAAGTAGGCCCCCGCGCGCACATGTGCGCGCTGACATAAAATCGGGTGTGCATGTGCACACGGGTATCGGATTTTATAATATGCGCTCGGCAACGCATGCATGTTATAAAATCGGTGCGTCCATATTTACGCACCGGGAACCGCGTGCACATGAATGTCCGTGCGTACTTTTTTAAAATTTAACCCTTAGAGCCCAATTATGAGCTTGAATGGGATTTCAATTACTTTATCAGCAGGGAACGCATAGGTATAATTCTGCCAGCCTCTTTCAGCACCACCTGAGCTCTAGCATACAAGATGGTGGAGGCTACTTCATTTACATAGACATTGACATCCTGCCAGGACAGCCTTTCCCTGAAATGGAGGCTGCAGTGTCAAAAATCTAAAGCGAATCTGAGGTGTTTTTGACTCTGAAACCAATTCTGTTTCCCAAATTGTTCTTCTTAACCAATTAAAAGTGATCTTCAGCTTTTCTCAAAGCCCCATAACATAATCTCATGAAAGTGAAAGTGAATTAAAGGACATCAGAATAAAAATGCTAGAATATTTCCCACTTTTTCTTTAAAATACCCATTAGTTAGGGCTTTTCTAATCTCTCATGTGTTTCACATGGAATTTTCCTTTCGTAGCCCATTTATGAGCTGTCCTTTCCTTCCAGTTTGGACATTTTTAATTTTAGCCAATTTAAAAGATTTTAGAGCCCATCAAAGGTCATCTCAAGGGTAACAGGGCTGCCCTCATTTGACCACCTTAAGCAATTAGCTGGAATTTAGGAAATTAAAAGGGATATTATACCCTTTTTTAATAGGGGCCATCAAAGTGAATTTGGGGCTCTAAAAAACACAGGGGCCACCTAAAGAGGTTCTGTCGCATGTCCTGGCCCTACTCACCCCCAATGCCCAGGTTCCAGACCTGGCCCTTCCTCTTTGGCAGCGGTAGGCAGTCGCCTAAGCGCTTGTGCTCCTACCATGTTCCCAGGTACCTCTGGCAGCTCCGAGGCCTCCTCCAGTCCCAGTCGGGTCTCCCCACGTGCGCGGAGGGGAGACGCCGCCACCATGTAGTTCCAGTTGCTCTTCCTTAGGCGCATGTATGCTAGTGCCTTCCCCAACTTTAAAGGGGCCGCGACGGGAAACCTTCCCGCAGCCCTGGATGATGACGTTGCCAGGCCCTGCTACTTAAGGCAGGCCCTGCCATCCAGTCTTTGCCTTGGCAACAGGTCTCCATGCTTCCTGTTGTGTGCTTAGTTGCTACTCTTTCGAGTTCCTGTTCCTGCTCCGGTGCTTGTTCTGTTCCAGTCCTGTGTTCCTGTTCCAGTTCCAGTTTCCTGTTCCTGACCTTCGCTTGTACCTGACCACGCTTTGGACAGATTCCTGGCATTGATCCTTGCTTGTACCTGACCATGCCCTGGACGGATTCTCTGGCTCTAACCCTTGCTTGCATCTGACCTTGTCTTCAGCCGCCTGCCCTGACTTCAGCTTGCACTTGACCTTGTCTTCAGCCACCTTCCCTGACTCCATCTTGAACCTGACTTTGCCTCCAGCTGACTACTTGGACTTGGCCTTTCTTAGGCTCTAGCCTACTTTCAAGCCCGGACTTAATCTGTTCCTGATCTCTAGCCTGCTTCTGCCTGTCTGGGCTTCTGGATCCAGGCCCTGTCTTGAGCTTAGCTCCTTTGGACCCTGTGTCTCCATTTCTTCCTGGCTCCCTGCCTTGAACATCCTTCATGGGATCAACCACACGGAGGCCCACCTAAGACCAGCCGGCCCCGGTACCCAAGGGCTCAACCTGCAGGGAACGAGGACTGGTATTCTTGAAGCTCCAGTTGGCCTCCACTTCCTGTTCTGCTCTGCCTCCCGACGGTAGGGACCCATGAGGGCATCCTCACGGGTAGCGTCAACACCTCGGACCAAGGGTCCACCTCCGTAATAGGTTCCCCTGACTCAGAACCAATGTTAGGAAGTATTTCTTCATGTAGAGGGTGGTGGATGCCTGGAACGCCCTTCCGGAGGAAGTGGTGAAGACCAAAACTGTGAAGGATTTCAAAGGGGCATGGGATAAACACTGTGGATCCATAAAGTCTAGAGGATGTGAATGAAGAGAAGAGGTATGGGGGTGGCTTGCGGGAATGACAGCTACTACCTGGAGATTAATACCCTAATTCAATAAACATACCCACGGTTAATGGGATTCCAACATTGCACTATGCTTCAACAGCAAGAGGAAATATGGAAAAAAGGATTTGCATTCACAAAAAAAGCGGGGGAGTAGCTTGCTTGTTGCGGCGGTTACTACCCCAAACCAAATAAGCCTGATACTTCACTTTCAATGCATAGCCAGCATAGCTCTCTGCTTCAATGGCAGGGGGGGAGTGAAAAAAAAGAGGATTTATATTCAGACAACAACCAACAAGGACTGAATTGCACAGGCTGGGTAAACAAATGAGCGTGGGAGTAGCTTGCTTATTGCGGCTGTTACTACCCCTAACCAATTAAGCTAGATACTTCACTTAGATGCAGCTCCAGCTTATTTTATTTATTTATTTATTTATTTCTTTTGTATACCGACATTCGATCGAGATATCACATCGGTTTCCAGAAAACAGGTTGAATAGAGCCGGAACTGCCCTATTTTACATTGTAACAAGCGAACAGTTGATTAAACAATAAATATAAGGAACATTGTAACATATGAATAAAATTAAAATTAAATATTAGATGTGGGTATATAGAAATGGCATATAGCATTGCACTCTACATATGTGGTGGGGGTAGAAGCTAACTAGAACCAAAAAGTTACTACTAATAAAGGCCAAGAGTAACAGATAAGTATGAGAAAAAAAAGTGTGAAAGCTTGCTGGGCAGACTGGATGGGTCGTTTGGTCTTCTTCTGCCGTCATTTCTATGTTTCTATGTTGCTTTATCTTTCGAGTTTCCAGACTTTTAATATTTTATGAAGTTCTCAACACCTTTAAACTCAGGTCAGTCAAATTTCAGCCAGGGCTTTGAAATTAATATGGAGGCTCCGGCAGGATCTCCCCACCCTAGATCACTATTATTTATCAATTTTTCCACTTAGAACTCTTCTGATTTCTTTCTAAAATTTTCCCTGATTCAGCCCCAAACCAGAAGTGCCTTTGCGGATCACTTCTGGTTCGTGACCCACATGCTATTAATACCAGGGACTTTCCCAGGGGTCCATGACATGAGTCTCTGCTTCCTCAAGGCAGCGGCAGCTTCCCCATTGTTGCCACTGCAGAACTGACATCCCCAGGGCATTTTCATATCATCTGTGTTCACTGTGACTAAAGTTCTGCCTCCTGCCAATCACTGCTGGCATATGGGAACTCACACAGCTGATGGCTGACTCCTCTTGCACACAGACATGATGCCATCAGTGTGTGTGCTCTGGAGCAAATTTTAGAAAAACAACAATGCTACCTCTTTACTGCTAGGGCCACAACAGCCTCAGACAGCCAGCAACCACAGCACCCAGAATTGCACAGCCAGATATCAGAAAGGAGCCATGACGCCGCAAAGTTTCAGTGTGGGCTACTACAACCTCACATCAGCCTCCTAGCCAGGTACAATACATTTTATTTTTGGTTGTCCAAGGTTTCTTTTTCTCTCTTTTTTTTTAATGTATACCTCCCAACTTTATATTTTTAACCCCTGGGTTATACTAGTGTCCTTTGTCGCTCTTATGGTGCCTTGGGGTATTCCTGCCATGTTTTGCCTCTCTCATGGTGCTTTGGGCAATTCATGCCACTGTTGGTGCCACTTTCCCTCACTCTTGGTGTGTTGGCATGCTCTTCCCTCTGCTGCTGATGCCTGCAAGATTCACTAAACCCGGATAGAAAAACCCAATTTTCGAGCACAAAATACTATGTATTTCTTCTCCTATTGACTTAAATGGGAAATGAATGGCCAAACAACACTGAAAAAATGAATAATCTTTTTGGCCTCAAGTCAAACAAAACGAATCACTCAGCCCAACAAACCAAATAAATGAATTAAATAAAAAATGTTTCCGCTGGTCATCCCTACAAATTAAATACAAAGACAAAACTATAATAAAGATGGGAACAGTTTTTTTCACGACACAGTTCATGGAATGAAATAAAACCCATTGAGAAAAGTGTTTAAATAGTGAACCACTGTTGATTGTGATTTCATAGCTGTTCTTCTGCAGCTATTTGTGTATAGAGGTGGTCTTGCTATTTGTATTTGCAAACAGCAGGAGAAACATTTGCCAGCAGTACACATTCAGTTCACGTGGGTCTCTGGTGTTATTTCAGCTGTGAAGGCACTGCTCTTAGCTGTATGATGCTCAGCAGCATTCTCTGATTGAAATGGTACGCTTAACTGTGACACAAATGTCTTTTGTAGGAGGCGGATCAGTGCTACAATTATCAAGCATTACCTTGGCTAGAATCTAGAGAACGAGGTTTTATTAATTAAAAATCATTTACAATTAACTGAGCATCAGATTCGTTAAATCTGCTAATAATGTACAGTATATCAGCAGCTATATTAGCATTGCAAGAATAAGGAATTGTAGAATAGCACCATTAATACTCTTTAAGCCTTTGTTATGGGGGCCTTGCATTTTGTTATGATCCGGACGGCCTTGTGAGGCCTTGCATTCTGTTAGGGGAGTGCTGGGAGAGTGGTCCCTTTAGAGGGAGTGTGCCCTTGGGCCCCTGGCACAATCCCAGGTGGATCAGGACCGCGCCAAGGGTAGGTGTAGCGTGTGACAGCGTGGGTGGCGAGAGACAGCCCGATCCCCAGCCGAACCTGCATACCTCTGGAACCAACTATGGAATGTTGGTAATGAACAGTCCTCCGACCGATCCCAGCCCTTTCGGACCTGCCGCTGGGATGGCAAAAGTCAGCAGGCCGGACTCAGGGCAAGAGTAGACGAAGGTTCGGAAACTGTAGATGAAGACAAGAGTCCAGGCATTCAGGAAGGAAGTGCAAGGTATTCAGGAACAAGGTTCAAGGTATTCGGACATAGGCACGGTCCCTCAGGGCGCCCTACACAGCCCATCGACATGGGTGGACCTAATGGGCTGGTCGCGGACCACCCTGTCCTACACCCGCAGGAGTGGGACAGTGCAGGAAGAGAACGAGGGACTGAAGAATTAGGAGCAAGGTACTGCACACCGGCAGTCAGGAACAAGGTACTGCACACTGGCAGTCAGGAACGAGATACTGCACACCAGCAGTCAGGAGCAGGGTAGTGCACACAAACACCAGGAAACATCAGGAGCAGGCGAGACACAGGACATGGAGCTCCAACAAAGGACCTGACAGAGCGCTGGAAGGCAGGAACCTCCAGGAGCAAAGTAACTCCGATGCAAGGCAATGCATGAGTGCTGGAGAAGAGCTTTTATACCCCAGGAGCAGGCAACTGCCTGGGAGGAGTCCAGATGGGCCACACCTCACTGGCCCTACAAGAGTGGGGAGAAGCTGTGGGCCCGCCCCCTAGGAGAAGGGCGTGGCACACACCAAAGCATCCAGGCTGCAGTGGAGTAGGCCTCAGGTAGGCCCTGCTGACACCAAAGGCCTCCCAGGCTGTGGAACAAGATCCGGACGATTACTCAGGCAAGGCCCCGGCTTTGCAGCGGCCTCCAGAGAAGGTGAGAGGCCTCCCGTGGCATAGCCACGGGAGGAATCGTAACAGTCTTTTTGTAATATCTTGGTGTTTTTCTTTGTTTTATACATAATGAGGATAGATTTCAAACAGCTCTCAGCAGATCCCATATATCTGTGTATATGTCCACATGAAGATCTATTAAAGTATTCTATAGGGATGTGCAATCGTTTTTCCCGAATTTGGAATGGTTCGGGAGAACCGAAAAATAATTTAATTTTTTCTGAAATTTCAGAAAAAAATAATTTTCGGGTTAGCTTGCACTAACGTGGCAGAGTTAGCGCGCACTAATGAGAGTTAGCGCACATTAACTCCCGTTAGAGTGCAGTAACCCGAAAATCGGGGCCCCCCGAAAAAAAAACCCCTCGAACTGCGGCAAAAACGAAATTCCCGGGGGCGGCCCGAAAAGAAGCCCAACATGATATACCAACCCGAAGCACATCTCTAATATTTTATAACCTGCATATATCTGGTCAACACAGATTATAAAATATGCATATGTCTACCCCCCTAACTTACACATGTATGTTTGATTACGTGAGAATATCAGCAATGTATTCAAAGCTCAAACTTTTTCTACCTATTTTCTAAACATACGTACATATACTTTACACCCCAATAAATAAAACTTGCAAGTATAAAATCCTGATTTATATGCAGAAGTCAGTAAATTTTAAAATATGGAGGTATAATTGAAATCACCAGTTTGCTGTTACTTTCACCAGTTCACCCAGTCCTTCTCCAGGTCCTAGTTCTTCATGCTGAACTCTCCTCAGACCTCCCACCCAACCAACAGCAGGTATCAGATGAGTCTGATATCAGTTGTTGTAGATTAATTGCAGGTATAAAATTGTGCCAATTTGTTGCTTAATGTATTTACGTAAATCACTTATAAATAACAAACTTGCGCATATTCTTCTTGGCCCTGCCCTAGGACACCCCTAGCCCACCCCATTTTTAATAAACATCTAAAAAGCTTATTTTTGATGTTTATAAAATAATGTGTGCATGAGTGCAAGCTACTTAGCATGTGTATATGCTAATTTTACACATGCAACTCCTATGACACTTCACCTTTAAGCTATTAATAAATTAATAAGCAGATGTATAGTATGGCATGCCACAAATCTGTATTAATGCCTTAAATAAAATAGGCTCCTGAATGCATGTGCATGTTCCTTAATGCACATTTGTACATTTCTTTTCAATGCATACATGAGCACTGCGTTTCTCTCTGCTCGTTTCTAAAACATAAAAGAGTCCATCATGCTGATCCCCCTTGTCAGTATTGTGAGGTGGGTGGTGAGCTCTGGGCTAGGAATGGAGACAGTATTGTGTTGAAAAGGGGAGAAGAGAAGTAGAGAATAGAGTTCTTCTGTTGGCTTTGTTTTTGTTGCATTGTTTTCCTTCCATGTTTTGGTATCTGTTTTCTGGATTGAAATCAGATAACAGATTGAACAGAAAAGCATCTAGGTGTGCCAGAAGAAAGCATGGTAAATGAGCTCCATGACAAAGGGTGAGCAATATATGCAGCTACCCGGGGTGCAAAGTCCGTTGTTGGTGGGAACATGATTGAAATAACTTGGGCCAGCAGAATATGAAAAGCCAGGAAGAGTGCAGCTCTCCCTCATCATCCAGGTTGGGGTGGAGGAAGAGAAAAAAAGAAGACTAGGGATCAGAATAGAGGATGTGGAGGGAAAAAGGACTAGGAATTAGGTTGGGGGCAGGACATACAAATAAGTTTGCTCCACCAGGTGCTAAAATGCCAACATAAAAAAATGCCATATGGATCAAATCAAAGGTCCATCAAGGCCAGCATCCTATATCAACAGTGGCCAATCCAGGTCACAAGTATCTGGCAGAATCTCAAAGAATAGATCCAACCCATATTGCTCATAATCAGAATTGAGCAGTGGCTTTCCCCAAGTCTACATTGCTAAGAATGGTTTATGAACTTTTCCTCCAGGAACTTGTCTAACTTTTTTTTAAACCCAGCTACACTAGCTGCTTTCACCACATCCTCTGGTGTTCCAGAGTTTAAGTGTATGTTGAATGAAAAAATCCTTTCTTTGATTTGTTCTAAATGTGCTACCTAATACAATGGAGGCAGGCTACTTTTCCATGGGCCACCCTGTATCTTTATGGAGTGATCCGTAGTCCTAGTACTATTTGAATAGGTAAATAATAGGGATGTGCATTCGTTTGCAACGAAATAGGAAATAAAGATGATATTTCCTATTTTGTTGTGTTTCAGGGGGGCCAATGAAACAATAGGAAAACCCACAAAATTTTGTGTGGTTTTCTTATCATTGTTTGGGGGGGGGGGGGGAGAAAGGGCACATTAAAAAAAAATCCAAACCCACCCCAACCCTTCAAATTTAATTAATTGCAATCCCTCACCCTCCCAACCCTCCCCCCCAAGACTTGCCGAAAGTCCCTGGTGGTCCAGCGGGGTCCCGGGAGTGATCTCTCCCTCTTGGGCTGTCTGCTGCCACTAATCAAAATAGCGCCGGTGGCTCTTTGCCCTTACCATGTGACAGGGGCTACTGGTACTATTGGTCAGCCCCTGTCACATGGTAGGAGCAATGGATGACCTGTGCCATTTTTTAAGATCTCTAGTAAATAATAGAGATGTGCTTCATTTATCACGATTAGGCAATTTCAACGAAATTTCAACGAAATTGCCTAATTTGTCAGGGGTCAGGGGCCCCGAACCCCAAAACTGATTTTCCCCGAACTACGAGGAAAATTAGTTTTTTGGGTTTGTACAGGGGGAGGGGCACATTTAATTTTTTAAATAAAAAACCACCCCAAGCATTACAATTTACTGTAATATAACCCCCCTCCCACCATCCCGATCCCTCCCCAAGACTTAGTAACATCCCTGGTGGTCCAGCGTGGTCCCTTGAGGGATTTCTCCCTCCGTGCCGTCGGGCTTTCCGGCCTGCCTCGCATCAAAATGACGCCGATAGCCTTTGACTACTATGTCACAGGGGCTACCGGTGCCATTGATCAGCCCCTGTCACATGGCCATCGGCTCCATCTTGTGCTCCTACCATGTGACAGAGGCTGCCCAATGGCACTGGTAGCCCCTGTGACATAGTAAGGGCAAAGGCTATCGGCACCATTTGATTACTGGCAGCCGACAGCCTGAGTGCAGGAGATCGCACCCAGACCCCTGCTGGACCACCAGGGACTTTTGGCAAGTCTTGGGGGACCATCCTGTCTCCCACTACTATATCACAGGGCTACTGGTGCCATTGGTCAGTCCCTGTCACATGGTAGGAGCACAAGATGGCGCCGGCCATCCATTGCTCCTACCATGTGACAGGGGCTGACCAATGGCACTGATAGCCCCTGTGACATAGTAGGTCAAAGGCTATCGACAGCACTGAGGGAGAAATTGCTTGCGGGACCCCGCTGGACCACCAGGGATGTTAGAAAGTCTTGGGGAGGGATCGGGATGGCGGTGGGGGGGGGGGGGGGTTGTATTTAATGTATTAAAGTAAATTTTAATGCTTGGGTGGGTTTTTTTGAGCTTCGTTTTCCCGCGTCATTTTTTGGGCCTGTTTTGTTTTTCCCTGTTTAGTTTTTTGTTCGTTTTTCAAAAAAACTAACTGAGTAAAAACGAACTTTACCTCGAAGCGTCCGACTCAAAAAATGACCCGGTAGAAAAAAACGAAGCTCATCTCTAGTAAATAACCATTCCCTGTTTATCTATTCCACCCCACTCAAGATTTTATAGTACTCTATTATATCTCATCTCAGCCATCTTTATTCAAGACTGAACTGAAGAATCCTAACCTGTTAAGTTTTTCCTCCTAGGGGAGCCTTTCCCTATTATTTTCATTGCCCTTTCCTGTACCTTTTCTAATTCTATTATATTTTTTTGCGATAGGGCAACCAAAGCGACCCACAGTACTCACTATGCAGTCACATCATAGATTGGTACAGAGGCATTTTGATATTAATTGTTTTAATTTTCATTTCTTTTCTAATAGTATCTAACATTCTGTTTGTTTCTTAGACTGCTGCCATTCATGAGGCTGAGGATTTCAAAGTAATATATTATCCATGATGATTCCAAGGCCTTTTTCCTGGGTGGTGACACACAGTGTAGAACTCAGCATTGTGTACCTATACTTTGGATTATCCTTCCCTGCATGTTACATTTTGCACTTGTCCAAATCAAATTTAATCTGCCATTTAGATGCTCAGTTCTCCATTCTCACAAGATCCTTTTATAATTCCTCAGTTGACTTTGAATAATTTGTGCCTAGTTACAACTCTGTGGTGAGTAGTAGTGAAGTGGCTGGGCATGAGAAAATACTGCCCAGTGTGAGCAAAGTACATGGAGAAAAGACTCCCCACGGCACTTATCTGTCACAGGATTTTCAAAGGGAAACGCTTCAGCGAGTTGCCCTTTGACAATCAACTTGCAAGCCAATGGGGAGTTTCGACATTGGCCTCAAAGTTCCAGTTTATGATTCAACAGTGGTGGTCGCGGGAGGGGGGAGGGTGTGTGAGAAAGGGAGTGGTATTCAGATGACAGTCAACTCTGGGACCCAACTTTTACGATCCAGGGTACTGATATGCAGACATTAGGGAGAAAGTGCAGGACTGTTTTTACGGCCAAGTCCAAAAGACGTACAAGCAGCAGTACTGTATGGATTATCAGGAAAGCTGCTCACCTGGTAAAAATGTTGCTAGCATTAATTTTGTTATGGGTTTGATAGTTTCTTGTTTTGATTTTTAATATTACCAACTTTACCATAAGGCTTGGAGTAACCTGCATAGAGTGGTAATTACCGCCCTAAGAAGCTTGCTGGGCAAACTGGATGGACCATTTGGTCTTTTTCTGCCATCATTATTATGTTACTATGTATATTTCTGACTAGAATTATACTTTACTTATTGCCTGAATGGTAAAGCTTGTTCACCTCCTACCTCTGGTAATGAATCTTTTTATGAAAGATGAATATTTGTACTGAAATAAAATGTTCAAACCCAGTCTAAAAATGCTAGAATGTTTGGCTAAAAGTAGGTTTACAATCAATAGTGAATTGTTCCCTGAATACAGGAGTTTTGCCAGGGTTATTGAAAAACATAATTATTAGGGATGTGCATTCGGATTGACCGCATATGGAAAACGCAACTCAAATTTTTTTTTTAACTTAAAAAAAAGATGGGGCGTATACGAGCAGATTTCCGACATAAATGAACATAGATATGTCGGATACGGCGAATCGCCATGCGCGCGCTTTCTCGCCGCCATTACCTGCGACTCGAGCTCGGAGCCCCGGATTACCTGAAAATGGCGGCGCCCCTGCGGTAACCATGCCAACCTGTCTGACCCTGTCCTGTGAGTCTCAGTGACTCACAGGAAAGGGTGGGACAGGTCGGCATGGATACCGGAACGCAGCGAATCTGCGTTCACCTTTTCAGAGAAGCACTGAATGCAGCGAATCGCGCTGTCATTCCGTGCTTCTCTGAGGATTTCCTGACGAGCCAGCAGCACTATAAAAGCAGCAGCAGCACGAGGACTGACGGACATTTTCAGCGATTCAGTGGGGAGGTGGGATTGGGATCGTGCTGGGTGGGCTTAGGCAGGCTGAGGCAGAGAAGATAGCAGAACCCGATTTGATAGACAACACAGAACAGAACCAGATTTGATAGACAACACAGAACAGATTCTTTGTTAGGGAAAAAAAAAAAAGAACATTCTTATTGAGTGAGTCTGTACATTTTATCCTGGGCAGTGCCAGGCAGGGCTGGCAGTACTCTGCCTCATATTTGCTATTTTTAAACAGACTTAAAAGCATTCTCCTTGAGTGGTTCAGTGCTGGCTGGGCAGCAGTTCCAGGGCTGGGAGTACTCTGCCTCATATCTACTTTAGTTCTATGTGCACTGCAGTGCACACAGACAGACACATTCCGTGCATTGCCAGGCAGACAGTGAGGCAGTGGGCATTGTAAACAGAGTGAACATTGCCCTTCAGCGAGTCTGTTACATTTGCTATTTTTAAACAGACTTAAAAGCATTCTCCTTGAGTGGTTCAGTGCTGGGTGGGCACTGGGCAGCATTTCCAGGGCTGGGAGTACTCTGCCTCATATCTACTTTAGTTCTATGTGCACTGCAGTGCACACAGACAGACACATTCCGTGCATTGCCAGGCAGACAGTGAGGCAGTGGGCATTGTAAACAGAGTGAACATTGCCCTTCAGCGAGTCTGTTACATTTGCTATTTTTAAACAGACTTAAAAGCATTCTCCTTGAGTGGTTCAGTGCTGGGTGGGCACTGGGCAGCAGTTCCAGGGCTGGGAATACCCTGCCTCATATATACTTTAGTTCTATGTGCACTGCAGTGCACACAGACAGACACATTCCGTGCATTGCCAGGCAGACAGTGAGGCAGTGGGCATTGTAAACAGAGTGAACATTGCCCTTCAGCGAGTCTGTTACATTTGCTATTTTTAAACAGACTTAAAAGCATTCTCCTTGAGTGGTTCAGTGCTGGGTGGGCACTGGGCAGCAGTTCCAGGGCTGGGAGTACCCTGCCTCATATCTACTTTAGTTCTATGTGCACTGCAGTGCACACAGACAGACACATTCCGTGCATTGCCAGGCAGACAGTGAGGCAGTGGGCATTGTAAACAGAGTGAACATTGCCCTTCAGCGAGTCTGTTACATTTGCTATTTTTAAACAGACTTAAAAGCATTCTCCTTGAGTGGTTCAGTGCTGGGTGGGCAGCAGTTCCAGGGCTGGGAGTACCCTGCCTCATATCTACTGAAAAGGAAGCTTGTTCTCTGTGCACTCACTGCACACACACAGACACATTCCGTGCATTGCCAGGCAGGCAGTGAGGCAGTGGGCATTGTAAACAGAGTGAACACATTCTCCTTCAGTGGTTCAGTGCTGGGTGGGCAGCAGTTCCAGTGCTGGGAGTACCCTGCCTCATATCTACTTTAGTTCTATGTGCACTGCAGTGCACACAGACAGACACATTCCGTGCATTGCCAGGCAGGCAGTGAGGCAGTGGGCATTGTAAACAGAGTGAACATTGCCCTTCAGCGAGTCTGTTACATTTGCTATTTTTAAACAGACTTAAAAGCATTCTCCTTGAGTGGTTCAGTGCTGGGTGGGCACTGGGCAGCAGTTCCAGGGCTGGGAGTACCCTGCCTCATATCTACTGAAAAGGAAGCTTGTTCTCTGTGCACTCACTGCACACACACAGACACATTCCGTGCATTGCCAGGCAGGCAGTGAGGCAGTGGGCATTGTAAACAGAGTGAACACATTCTCCTTCAGTGGTTCAGTGCTGGGTGGGCAGCAGTTCCAGTGCTGGGAGTACCCTGCCTCATATCTACTTTAGTTCTATGTGCACTGCAGTGCACACAGACAGACACATTCCGTGCATTGCCAGGCAGGCAGTGAGGCAGTGGGCATTGTAAACAGAGTGAACATTGCCCTTCAGCGAGTCTGTTACATTTGCTATTTTTAAACAGACTTAAAAGCATTCTCCTTGAGTGGTTCAGTGCTGGGTGGGCACTGGGCAGCAGTTCCAGGGCTGGGAGTACCCTGCCTCATATCTACTGAAAAGGAAGCTTGTTCTC
The DNA here is from genome assembly GCF_901001135.1 of Rhinatrema bivittatum. NCBI lineage: Eukaryota > Metazoa > Chordata > Amphibia > Gymnophiona > Rhinatrematidae > Rhinatrema > Rhinatrema bivittatum. Next base: position 369,270,053 of record NC_042618.1, read on the forward strand.
TGTGCACTCACTGCACACACACAGACACATTCCGTGCATTGCCAGGCAGGCAGTGAGGCAGTGGGCATTGTAAACAGAGTGAACACATTCTCCTTCAGTGGTTCAGTGCTGGGTGGGCAGCAGTTCCAGTGCTGGGAGTACCCTGCCTCATATCTACTTTAGTTCTATGTGCACTGCAGTGCACATAGACAGACACATTCCGTGCATTGCCAGGCAGGCAGTGAGGCAGTGGGCATTGTAAACAGAGTGAACATTGCCCTTCAGCGAGGCTGTTACATTTGCTATTTTTAAACAGACTTAAAAGCATTCTCCTTGAGTGGTTCAGTGCTGGGTGGGCACTGGGCAGCAGTTCCAGGGCTGGGAGTACCCTGCCTCATATCTACTTTAGTTCTATGTGCACTGCAGTGCACACAGACAGACACATTCCGTGCATTGCCAGGCAGACAGTGAGGCAGTGGGCATTGTAAACAGAGTGAACATTGCCCTTCAGCGAGTCTGTTACATTTGCTATTTTTAAACAGACTTAACCGCATTGTCCTTGAGTGGTTCAGTGCTGGGTGGGCAGCAGTTCCAGGGCTGGGAGTACCCTGCCTCATATCTACTGAAAAGGAAGCTTGTTCTCTGTGCACTCACTGCACACACACAGACACATTCCGTGCATTGCCAGGCAGGCAGTGAGGCAGTGGGCATTGTAAACAGAGTGAACACATTCTCCTTCAGTGGTTCAGTGCTGGGTGGGCAAGCAGTTCCAGTGCTGGGAGTACCCTGCCTCATATCTACTTTAGTCTATGTGCACTGCAGTGCACACAGACAGACACATTCCGTGCATTGCCAGGGCAGGCAGTGAGGCAGTGGGCATTGTAAACAGAGTGAACATTGCCCTTCAGCGAGTCTGTTACATTTGCTATTTTTAAACAGACTTAAAAGCATTGTCCTTGAGTGGTTCAGTGCTGGGTGGGCAGCAGTTCCAGGGCTGGGAGTACCCTGCCTCATATCTACTGAAAAGGAAGCTTGTTCTCTGTGCACTCACTGCACACACACAGACACATTCCGTGCATTGCCAGGCAGGCAGTGAGGCAGTGGGCCATTGTAAACAGAGTGAACACATTCTCCTTCAGTGGTTCAGTGCTGGGTGGGCAGCAGTTCCAGTGCTGGGAGTACCCTGCCTCATATCTACTTTAGTTCTATGTGCACTGCAGTGCACACAGACAGACACATTCCGTGCATTGCCAGGCAGGCAGTGAGGCAGTGGGCATTGTAAACAGAGTGAACATTGCCCTTCAGCGAGTCTGTTACATTTGCTATTTTTAAACAGACTTAAAAGCATTCTCCTTGAGTGGTTCAGTGCTGGGTGGGCACTGGGCAGCAGTTCCAGGCTGGGAGTACCCTGCCTCATATCTACTGAAAAGGAAGCTTGTTCTCTGTGCACTCACTGCACACACACAGACACATTCCGTGCATTGCCAGGCAGGCAGTGAGGCAGTGGGCATTGTAAACAGAGTGAACACATTCTCCTTCAGTGGTTCAGTGCTGGGTGGGCAGCAGTTCCAGTGCTGGGAGTACCCTGCCTCATATCTACTTTAGTTCTATGTGCACTGCAGTGCACACAGACAGACACATTCCGTGCATTGCCAGGCAGGCAGTGAGGCAGTGGGCATTGTAAACAGAGTGAACATTGCCCTTCAGCGAGTCTGTTACATTTGCTATTTTTTAAACAGACTTAAAAGCATTCTCCTTGAGTGGTTCAGTGCTGGGTGGGCACTGGGCAGCAGTTCCAGGGCTGGGAGTACCCTGCCTCATATCTACTGAAAAGGAAGCTTGTTCTCTGTGCACTCACTGCACACACACAGACACATTCCGTGCATTGCCAGGCAGGCAGTGAGGCAGTGGGCATTGTAAACAGAGTGAACACATTCTCCTTCAGTGGTTCAGTGCTGGGTGGGCAGCAGTTCCAGTGCTGGGAGTACCCTGCCTCATATCTACTTTAGTTCTATGTGCACTGCAGTGCACACAGACAGACACATTCCGTGCATTGCCAGGCAGGCAGTGAGGCAGTGGGCATTGTAAACAGAGTGAACATTGCCCTTCAGCGAGTCTGTTACATTTGCTATTTTTAAACAGACTTAAAAGCATTCTCCTTGAGTGGTTCAGTGCTGGGTGGGCACTGGGCAGCAGTTCCAGGGCTGGGAGTACCCTGCCTCATATCTACTGAAAAGGAAGCTTGTTCTCTGTGCACTCACTGCACACACACAGACACATTCCGTGCATTGCCAGGCAGGCAGTGAGGCAGTGGGCATTGTAAACAGAGTGAACACATTCTCCTTCAGTGGTTCAGTGCTGGGTGGGCAGCAGTTCCAGTGCTGGGAGTACCCTGCCTCATATCTACTTTAGTTCTATGTGCACTGCAGTGCACACAGACAGACACATTCCGTGCATTGCCAGGCAGGCAGTGAGGCAGTGGGCATTGTAAACAGAGTGAACATTGCCCTTCAGCGAGTCTGTTACATTTGCTATTTTTAAACAGACTTAAAAGCATTCTCCTTGAGTGGTTCAGTGCTGGGTGGGCACTGGGCAGCAGTTCCAGGGCTGGGAGTACCCTGCCTCATATCTACTTTAGTTCTATGTGCACTGCAGTGCACACAGACAGACACATTCCGTGCATTGCCAGGCAGACAGTGAGGCAGTGGGCATTGTAAACAGAGTGAACATTGCCCTTCAGCGAGTCTGTTACATTTGCTATTTTTAAACAGACTTAACCGCATTGTCCTTGAGTGGTTCAGTGCTGGGTGGGCAGCAGTTCCAGGGCTGGGAGTACCCTGCCTCATATCTACTGAAAAGGAAGCTTGTTCTCTGTGCACTCACTGCACACACACAGACAGACACATTCCGTGCATTGCCAGGCAGGCAGTGGGCATAAACAGAGTGAAGATTGGCCTTCAGCGAGTCTGTTCAATCTGCTATTTTTAAACAGACTTAACCGCATTGTCCTTGACTTGGTCCGTTCATTTTGTTATTTTAAACAGACTGAGCATTCTTCTTGAGTGGGTCTGTTAATTTAGTTATTTTAAACTGACCGAACATTATTATTGTGGGACAGTGGGCAGTGTTACCACTAGTACTCATTGACATTAAATCCATAATGTCAGGGAAAGGGAGATGCAAGCGACTTAGTGGGAATGGCAGCGGAGGCACCGCAAAAGACACCAGCGCAACACCACCAGTACAGGTAAAAAGGCAACTGTCGCAATCAAACGTCTTTGTAGGGGATGGCAGTTCCATGGCAAAAAAAAAGAAATCAGACCATGAAAACTTTGCAATCGCCAGCACCTGTTTCTGGCACTGTAGTTTTGGAGGAGAGTGAAGAGGAGGCAGAGTCTAGCCAGACAAAAGTTACACACCCAAGAGCATCCAGGGGACAGAAGTGTCCTGCAAAACTTTGCGGTGACAAGGTAGCGCTGGCACTGTTAGCTTCTGATTCAGAAGAAGAATCTTCTTGGATGGGATTCTCATCAGAAACGGAAGATGTTATACCTGAGCAATCTTCGGTAGAATTGTCAGTTAGTCCTGTTTTAGCCTCCACCTCCAGAAATCTGCGGCAGGGGAGACATTCCACTGATATCGAGGAGGAGGAAGAGCTGTCAGAAGGGAGACAGAGGGTGACTGTTGCCCCCGCTGGCATTGCTTCGCCGGGTGCAGTGGGTGCACCACCCACACCCAGTAGTACCTCAACTCCAGTGCCACCATCCACCCCCAGGGCGGGAAAGAGAGGAGGATCACAAAAGAAATCTGCGATCTGGGCACATTTTAAAGTGACAGAAGACCCGCGTTATGCTCGGTGTAATTACTGTGCCAGGATATTAGCAGAGGCAAGCAACTGGGACATCTGTCAAATTTTGGCATGGAGTATCATGTTAAGAGGCAACACCCAACAAGATTACTGCCATCTGGGGATGGTAGCATTTTCCGTCAGGGGACCCCTTCCCCTTCCAACCAGGGTGCAGTGGTAGGAAAGCAGCAGAGTCAGCCCACGCCCTCATACCCTTCTAGCAGTCAGGCGGCAGGCCAGAAACCCACTGACATGTGGGAGAAGCGACAATGCACCATGGAGGAAATGGGGTGGAGTGCGGTAACGCTATCCCGGGGTAGGAGGCAGGCAGCCGCAAAAGTAGTAACCAGGAGCATTGGGGAATGATTGCCCTTGATGACCAGCCCCTGCAGTTAGTTGAGAATGTGGGTTTCAAACGTTTCTTGAAGGTCGTACTTCCAAATTACAAAGTCCCCTCCAGAACCACATTTAGTAGAAAGGTCATCCCCAGCCTGTACAAGCACTGTGTCAGTCGCGTGCAAGCACTGCTAGGTAAGGCAGACGGAAGAGTGCATTTCACCTGCGATATCTGGACCGCCATGAATGCTGCACACTCTTACCTCTCTCTGACAGCACACTGGTGGGACATGGCAGAGGCAGGGGCAGCCAGCAGCTCTATTACTGAACAAGCATCAGGGTGGAGGTGGGCTTTACTGAACACCCACCTGACGGACCATGCCCATACCGCTGGCAATATTCTAGCATGCATCAGAAAGATGCTGGCGAGCTGGAAAGTACACCAGCGAGACAGTAAAACGCGGGCAGGCTTTTTTGTCACAGACAACGGTGCAAACATGGTTAAGGCAATAAGCGATGGGCGGTTTAAGAACATCCGATGTTTTGCACACACTCTGCATCTGGTAGTGAAGTCAGGTTTGGGCTTGGAGTCCAAGGACAAGGAGACTGAATACCTGCGTAGGTTAATACAGAAGTGCAGGAACATAGCAGCACACTTCCACAGAAGTGTCAGGGCGGGGCAGGTTCTCCGAGAAAATCAGACTGCTTTGGATATGCCCCAGAAGCGTCTCATTCAAGACGTTCCCACCCGGTGGAATTCCACCTTTATGATGCTGGAGAGGTTATTGGAGCTGCAGACACCCCTTCATGAACTTTCTGGTACAATAGACATAGGTGTACAGAATCCCCTAGGGCATCACGATTGGTTAGTCATGAGTCAGCTGGTAAAAATCCTGCAGCCCTTCAAGGACGTCACGGAGGAGCTGAGTTCCAGAAGTTCCACCTTGGCTGACATCATCCCTATAGTGAAATTCCTGGATGACCATTTGGAAGGCATTAAACGGCAAGAGGGAATGACTGCTGAGGTGCTGCAGTGTGTGGACGTTTGCAGCAGCAGGTGAAAGACAGATTAAGGCCTTTAACAGAGGACAGCACATACATGCTCGCCTCTGTCTGTGATCCCCGTGTGAAAGGTAAAATCGCCCTACAGACCAATTGTCTGTCATTTGTGAAGGAGCTGTTGTTAGCACAGGTCCGTGAACAGGAGCACCATAGGCGGAGACAGATTAGGCTTGAAGCACAGGTGCAAACAGCAGGCACGTCACAGAGTTGTGCTGCTGCTAGCCCTGGCAGGAGAAGGACTGTGTCAGTGACAGATACTATTACTAGTGCCTCCACCTCAACGTCAGAACGCCCAAGGCATGTTGGCCATAAAGATACATCAGTAGTGCAACAGGCGAGAGAGAAAGTAACTGGATTGAGTGACTCTCAGCCCTCCCAAGCACAGGAGGAGACAGCAGCAGAGCTGTCAGTGAAACGGTATCTCTCAGAGCCGATAGAGAATACGCAGACAGATCCGCTGGCATATTGGGCACACAAGTCCACTGTCTGGCCACACCTAGCCAAAGTGGCTGAAGGATATCTGTCATGTCCACCAACAAGTGTGCCCAGTGAACGTGTTTTTTCAATGACAGGGGATATCATGAGCCCTCACCGCTCAAGGCTTTCACCGGTCTTGATGGAAATGCTAGTGTTTTTGAAAGTAAACCTGCCAGTGCTTGGCTTTCCCGATTTTCCTTGTGAATGGCAAAATGAATAAAAGCTATTGAAAGGAGCCTTGCAGCAGTTCCAATTGCCTCCTATGCTCAAGATAATGTAAGCAGTAAGCACTGCAGCACATGTTCTTGACATGAATCGCTGTGTCTGACCGGCATCTACTGTGCAGCCCTAGTGTTCCCACAAGTGTTTTAACTCCGTTGCTGTTCCTGCCTGTACCTCCAGGCCTTGTGTCCCTAGCCGGGATTGACCTCTGTCCACCAATGATGTGCCTGTTCCTCCAGGCCTTGTGTTCCCACAAGTGTTTTAACTCCGTTGCTGTTCCTGCCTGTACTTGAGTGGGTCCGTTAATTTTGTTATTTTAAACAGACTGAGCATTGACCTTCAGAGTGGGTCTGTTGATATTGCTATTTTAAACAGACTGAGCATTGACCTTCAGAGTGGATCCGTTAATTTTCTTATTTTAAACAGACTGAGCTTTCTTCTTCAAGGCCGAAGTGGAGAAGGGTTCCATGTGAACAGCAGTTCAACATGGGTCAGCCGGTCCTAACAGATAGGCGAGCGCCGTTCGGAAGGGACGGGCGATGGCCTCCGTCGTCCTCGGCCGATCGAAAGGGAGTCGGGTTCAGATCCACGAACCCGGAGTGGTGGAGAATCGGCGCTGGGCTCTTCCCTCTTCACTCGCCGTTACTGAGGGAATCCTGGTCAGTTTCTTTTCCTATGCGACTTGTGTCCCTAGCTGGGATTGACCTCTGTCCTCCAATGATGTGCCTGTTTCCTCCAGGCCTTGTGTTCCCACAAGTGTTTTAACTCCGTTGCTGTTCCTGCCTGTACCTCCAGCCATTGTGTTTCTACTGGTGTTTTAACTCCATTGCTGTGCCTGCCTGTCCCTCCAGGCCTTGTGTCCCTAGCCGGGATTGACCTCTAGTCCACCAATGATGTGCCTGTTCCTCCAGGCCTTGTGTTCCCACAAGTGTTTTAACTCCGTTGCTGTTCCTGCCTGTACTTGAGTGGGTCCGTTAATTTTGTTCTTTTAAACAGACTGAGCATTGACCTTCAGAGTGGGTCCGTTAATTTTCTTATTTTAAACAGACTGAGCATATTCCTTGAGTGGGTCCGTTAATTTTGTTCTTTTAAACAGACTGAGCATTCTTCTTCAAGGCCGAAGTGGAGAAGGGTTCCATGTGAACAGCAGTTCAACATGGGTCAGCCGGTCCTAACAGATAGGCGAGCGCCGTTCGGAAGGGACGGGCGATGGCCTCCGTCGTCCTCGGCCGATCGAAAGGGAGTCGGGTTCAGATCCCCGAACCCGGAGTGGCGGAGATTCGGCGCTGGGCTCTTCCCTCTTCACTCGCCGTTACTGAGGGAATCCTGGTTAGTTTCTTTTCCTACGCTGCTTGTGTCCCTAGCTGGGATTGACATCTGTCCTCAAATGATGTGCCTGTTCATCCAGACCTTGTGTTCCCACGCGTATTCTTATTTCTGAGAGATTTTCCGATTCCTTTGTCATCAGCTAAAGTGCATAAGATGCGTTGATGAATAGTTTTGAAGATGACACATATGGCTTTATAGATGATACGGAAGTGGACGGGTAGCCAATGTAACTCTTTCAGAATGGGAGATATGTGGTCTCTCTTTCTTGCGCCTGTTAGTAATCGGGCTGCTGAATTTTGAACCATCTGTAGTGGTTTGGAATAGGATGAGGGCAGACCTAGCAATAGGGAACTGCAGTAGTCTAATTTCGCAAAAATGACTGCTTGGATGATCGTTCTGAAGTCTTGAGCATGGAAAAGAGGTCTTATCCTCTTCCAAACCTGGAGTTTATAGAAGCAGTCTTTGGTTGTTTTGTTGATATGTGCCTTGAAGTTTAGCCGGTTGTCTATTATCACTCCTAAGTCTGTAACTTGTGTGGTAGGTAGGTTGTTGGGAAGAGTAGTGTTGGAGATATTGTTTTCAGGAGAGATGAGTAGGATTTCTGTCTTGGATGAGTTTAAGATGAGGTGTAGGTTGTTTACTACTTGTTTGATTTTCTGGTGGCATGTTTCCCAGTAGTCAAGAGTTTTAGAGTATGTGTCTTTGATATGGATGATGATTTCAATATCATCTGCGTAAAGGAAGTACTTTAGATTGAGGTCGGTAAGAAGTTGGCAGAGAGGAAGAAGATAGATATTAAATAGGGTCGGAGATAATCAAGAACCTTGAGGGACTCCTATGACAGAGTCAAATCTTGAGGATTCCTTGTTTTGGAGTTTAACTTTGTAACCTCTGTTATCGAGAAACGTTTTGAACCAGGATCGGACGGTGCCGCTGATTCCTATGGACGAAAGCTGGTTTAGGAGGATGGCGTGGTTGACCGTGTCGAACGCTGCGGAAAGGTCTAACAAGATCAATAGGAAAGAGTTTCCTTTGTCGAGGCCCATTAAGATATAATATTATATCTTACAGTTGTGGTTTGGATCATATTCTTTAGGTCAAGACGGTTGTCTATAATTACTCCCAGGTCTCTCACATGGTTGTGGGTGAGAAGGTGTTTGTGATGGATCTGAGATGGGAGGTTTTCTTGCTTGTAGGAAATGAAGAGGAGTTTAGTTTTAGAGGCATTGAGGACCAGGTTTAGACTGTTGAGGAGATTAGTGGTGGCTTCGGCTTGTAAGCTGTTGTTCCAAAGTGCGATGGCTTTCTTAATAGATTCTGTTATGGGAATAAGAATCTGAACATCGTCTGCATAGATGTAGTGAATGAGGTTAAGACTACTTAACAGTTGGCAAAGGGGAAGGAGGAAACGGCGGGGGTAACGGCAAAGCTGCTGCCAGGGGGGGCTATAACACGCGCCGCCGGAGCGGCGGGCCACCTGCCCCCCCTGGGCCTTCCCAGCCGACACGGAGCCGGTTGCGGCGCTCCGCCGCGGAGGAAATGCGCCCTGCGGCCGTCCGGGAGGCGTTCCCCGCCCCCCCGCGAAAGGGGTGGGGGATGCGCCGAAAGCCCCCCCGGTCCCACCGAACCCGCCGCCGGGTTGAATCCTCCAGGCGGACTGCACGCACCCCACCCGTTTACCTCTTAACGGTTTCCCGCCCTTTTGAACTCGCTCTTGAAAGTTGTTTTCAACTTTCCCTTACGTACTTATTGATTTTACTGCTTTACTTAATTTTTTTTATTCCTGGACGGGGCCGGGGCCGTCCGGGAGGCGTTCCCCGCCCCCCCGCGAAAGGGGTGGGGGATGCGCCGAAACCACCCCCGGTCCCACCGAACCCGCCGGGTTCAATCCTCCAGGTGGACTGCACGCACCTCACCCGTTTAACTCTTAACGGTTTCCCGCCCTTTTGAACTCGCTCTTGAAAGTTGTTTTCAACTTTCCCTTACGTACTTATTGATTTTACTGCTTTACTTAATTTTTTTTATTCCTGGACGGGGCCGGGGCCGTCCGGGAGGCGTTCTCCGCCCCCCCGCGAAAGGGGTGGGGGATGCGCCGAAACCACCCCCGGTCCCACCGAACCCGCCGGGTTCAATCCTCCAGGTGGACTGCACGCACCTCACCCGTTTAACTCTTAACGGTTTCCCGCCCTTTTGAACTCGCCTTGAAAGTTGTTTTCAACTTTCCCTTACGTACTTATTGATTTTACTGCTTTACTTAATTTTTTTTATTCCTGGACGGGGCCGGGGCCGTCCGGGAGGCGTTCCCCGCCCCCCCGCGAAAGGGGTGGGGGATGCGCCGAAACCACCCCCGGTCCCACCGAACCCGCCGGGTTCAATCCTCCAGGTGGACTGCACGCACCTCACCCGTTTAACTCTTAACGGTTTCCCGCCCTTTTGAACTCGCTCTTGAAAGTTGTTTTCAACTTTCCCTTACGTACTTATTGATTTTACTGCTTTACTTAATTTTTTTTATTCCTGGACGGGGCCGGGGCCGTCCGGGAGGCGTTCTCCGCCCCCCCGCGAAAGGGGTGGGGGATGCGCCGAAACCACCCCCGGTCCCACCGAACCCGCCGGGTTCAATCCTCCAGGTGGACTGCACGCACCTCACCCGTTTAACTCTTAACGGTTTCCCGCCCTTTTGAACTCGCTCTTGAAAGTTGTTTTCAACTTTCCCTTACGTACTTATTGATTTTACTGCTTTACTTAATTTTTTTTATTCCTGGACGGGGCCGGGGCCGTCCGGGAGGCGTTCCCCGCCCCCCCGCGAAAGGGGTGGGGGATGCGCCGAAACCACCCCCGGTCCCACCGAACCCGCCGGGTTCAATCCTCCAGGTGGACTGCACGCACCTCACCCGTTTAACTCTTAACGGTTTCCCGCCCTTTTGAACGCGCTCTTGAAAGTTGTTTTCAACTTTCCCTTACGTACTTATTGATTTTACTGCTTTACTTAATTTTTTTTATTCCTGGACGGGGCCGGGGCCGTCCGGGAGGCGTTCTCCGCCCCCCCGCGAAAGGGGTGGGGGATGCGCCGAAACCACCCCCGGTCCCACCGAACCCGCCGGGTTCAATCCTCCAGGTGGACTGCACGCACCCCACCCGTTTAACTCTTAACGGTTTCCCGCCCTTTTGAACTCGCTCTTGAAAGTTGTTTTCAGCTTTCCCTTACGTACTTATTGATTTTATATATTTACTTAATTTTTTTATTCCTGGACGGGGCCGGGGCCGCGGACTGCACGCACCTCACCCGTTTAACTCTTAACGGTTTCCCGCCCTTTTGAACTCGCTCTTGAAAGTTGTTTTCAACTTTCCCTTACGTACTTATTGATTTTACTGCTTTACTTAATTTTTTTTATTCCTGGACGGGGCCGGGGCCGTCCGGGAGGCGTTCCCCGCCCCCCCCGCGAAAGGGGTGGGGGATGCGCCGAAACCACCCCCGGTCCCACCGAACCCGCCGGGTTGAATCCTCCAGGCGGACTGCACGCACCCCACCCGTTTACCTCTTAACGGTTTCCCGCCCTTTTGAACTCGCTCTTGAAAGTTGTTTTCAACTTTCCTTTACGTACTTATTGATTTTATATATTTACTTTATTTTTTTATTCCTGGACGGGGCCGGGGCCGTCCAGGAGGCGTTCCCCGCCCCCCCGCGAAAGGGGTGGGGGATGCGCCGAAACCACCCCCGGTCCCACCGAACCCGCCGCCGGGTTGAATCCTCCAGGCGGACTGCACGCACCCCACCCGTTTACCTCTTAACGGTTTCCCGCCCTTTTGAACTTGCTCTTGAAAGTTGTTTTCAACTTTCCTTTACGTACTTATTGATTTTATATATTTACTTTATTTTTTTATTCCTGGACGGGGCCGGGGCCGTCCAGGAGGCGTTCCCCGCCCCCCCGCGAAAGGGGTGGGGGATGCGCCGAAACCACCCCCGGTCCCACCGAACCCGCCGGGTTGAATCCTCCAGGCGGACTGCACGCACCCCACCCGTTTACCTCTTAACGGTTTCCCGCCCTTTTGAACTCGCTCTTGAAAGTTGTTTTCAACTTTCCCTTACGTACTTATTGATTTTATTTATTTATTTTATTTATTTATACCGGCATTGCATCCGCTGTAGGCTTCCCTGGTCGGTCTTGTGCATTTGAATAAACGGAGAGGAATTTGTAGGTCGATAATGGTGTGTTGGTGAATGATTTTTTATATCAAGATGATGGATTTGTAAATGACTCTGAACTGAATTGGTAACCAGTGGAGGTCTTTTAGGACTGGGGAAATGTGGCCTCCTTTCCTAGTGTTTGTTAGTAGACGGGCTGCTGCGTTTTCAACCATTTGGAGTGGTTTCGTGTATGAGGAAGGGAGTCCAAGTAATGTAGAGTTGCAGTAGTAGAAAATGAGGGCTTGGAGGATGGTTCTGAAGTGTTTGGCGTGGAAGAGTGGTCTTATCCTTTTTTAAACTTGCAGTTTATAGAAGCAGTCTTTGGTGGTTTTATTGGGGGGCCACTACCGGCCTAACACCGTCCGCCGGCTGATCCTCCATCAGAAGGACTTGGGCCCCCGAGCGGCGCTGGGGAGCCGGTCTTCTGTATGCCACATTTCCCGCGCCCGCCGGACAGGCGGGGATTCGGCGCTGGGCTCTTCCCTCTTCACTCACCGTTACTGAGGGAATCCTGGTTAGTTTATTTTCCTCCACAGCTTGTGTCCCTAGGTGGTCCCTGCGGGTCGGTACGGCAAGAGCGGTATTCAAACAGCAAGCACTGGGGTATGAAAATACAGACCCCTGTGTACTTACTTGGTAGAGGTTTTGCTAGGAGTAAGAATTTGTTGAGGATAATGTCAGTTTCTTAATAAGATCTCATGCTTTGACTGTTGAGGAGATTAGTGATGGCTTGTAAGCTGTTGTTCCAAAGTGCGATGGCTTTGTTAATAGATTCTGTTATGGGAATAAGAATCTGAACATCGTCAGCATAGATGTAGTGAATGAGGTTAAGACTAGTTAACAGTTGGCAAAGGGGAAGGAGGAAACGGCCGGGGAAACGGCGAAGCTGCTGCCGGGGGGGGGGGGGGGGCAATAACACGCGCCGGAGCCGGTATTTACCCTTAGATGGAGTTTACCACCCACTTTGGCCTGCATTCCCAAACAAACAGACTACGAGAAAACCCGGTCCCGGCGCGCCGGGGGCCGCTACCGGCCTAACACCGTCCGCGGGCTGAGGCTTGATGAGAAGGACTTGGGCCCCCGAGCGGCGCCAGAGAGGCGATCTTCCGTACGCCACATTTCCCGCGCCCGCCGGACGAGCGGGGATTCGGCGCTGGGCTCTTCCCTCTTCACTCGCCGTTACGGAGGGAATCCTGGTTAGTTTCTTTTCCTCCGCGGCTTGTGTCCATAGGTGGGATTGACCTCTGTCCTAGAATGATGTGCCTCTTCATCCAGGCCTAGTGTTCCTACTGGTGTTTTAAGTCCATTGCTGTGCCTGCCTGTTCATCCAGACCTTGTGTTCCCACACGTATTATTATTTCTGAGAGATCTTCCAATTCCTTTGTCATTTTCTGAAGTGCATAAGTAGGGTAGCTAAATGAGGAGAATATTGGAGGGGCGAAGTTCCATATTCAAAGCTGAGTAGCTGTACTTATCTAGTGAAAGTTTGAAGGATCAGGGAAGGCTTGTAAGAATAGCCAAGTTTGTTAATAGATTCTGTTATGGGAATAAGAATCTGAACATCGTCTGCATAGATGTAGTGAATGAGGTTAAGACAAGCTAACAGTTGCCAAAGGGGAAGGAGGAAACGCCGGGAGGGGGGGCTATAACACGCGCCGCCAGAGCAGCGGGCCACCTGCCCCCCCTGGGCCTTCCCAGCCGACCCGTTGCCGGTCGCGGCGCACCGCCGCGGAGGAAATGCGCCCTGCGGGGCCCGGGGCCGTCCGGGAGGCGTTCCCCGCCCCTCCCCCACCCCCCGCGAAAGGGGTGGGGGTGGGGGATCCGCCGAAACCCCGGTCCGACCGAACCCGCCGGGTTGAATCCTGCGGGCGGACTGCACGGACCCCACCCATTTACCTCTTTACAATTTCACGCCCTCTTGAACTCCCTCTTCAAAGTTGTTTTCAACTTTCCCTTGCGGTACTTACTTATTTATTTTATTTAAGGTTTTTTTATACCGGCATTCATGAAATCGTTCACATGATGTCGCTTTACAGAAAACAGGGGTGCAAAGAAAACAACCTATAACATAAATACACGTGGTGAAGAGATGCAGTTACAATTAACTGGGGCTATGAACTGGGAGTGTAAGAAATAAAGAGGGATAGAGGAGGTTAATTATATACATGTGTAGAATATAAAAATATACAAGAGTACATTACAAATATGGCGTCCAATATATACAGCTTCTGAGCTGAGAATTTATTGATGGTGTGTGTTAGGTGCAGTTCGGGAAGGCTTGCCTGAAAAGCCATGTCTTGAGTCTTTTCCGAAAGGTTAGGAGGCAAGGTTCATTTCTGAGATCTGGGGGGATGGAGTTCCATAACGGTGGACCTGCTGTGGAAAGGGCTCAATCTCTAAAGGTGCTGTGATAAGTGGTTTTGGAGGGTGGAACAAGGAGGCATCCTCTGTAGGCTTCCCTGGTCGGTCTTGTGCATTTGTATAAACGGAGAGGAATTTGTAGGTCGATTATGGTGTGTTGGTGAAAGATTTTGTATATCAAGGTGATGGATTTGTAAATGACTCTGAACTGAATTGGTAACCAGTGGAGGTCTTTTAGGACTGGGGAAATGTGGTCTCTTTTCCTAGTGTTTGTTAGTAGACGGGCTGCTGCGTTTTCAACCATTTGGAGTGGTTTTGTGTATGAGGAAGGGAGTCCAAGAAATGTAGAGTTGCAGTAGTCTAATTTGGAGAAAATGAGGGCTTGGAGGATCCTGGTTAGTGTCTTTTCCTCCGCGGCTTGTGTCCCTAGCTGTGATTGAACTCTGTCCTCGAATGATGTGCCTCTTCATCCAGGCCTTGTGTCCCTAGCTGGGATCGACCTCTGTGCTCGACTGCTGCGCCTCTTCATCCCGGCCTTGTGTTCCCACAAGTGTTTTAACTCCGTTGCTGTGCCCGTTCCTGCAGGCCTTGTGTTCCTCTGGGGATAGGGAAATACATACAGTAACTGAGTGTAAGCAAGTATGATTTGCATTGAATACAAGAATGTCAGTATATAAAAATGACAAATAAATATAAAAATAAATGAAGTGCTATAAACTTTTTAAAAAAAGAATATAAATCCATAAAAAAAAAATTGTACTATCCGAGTATCAGTGTTCATCCATGTTCCTACTGGTGTTTTAACTCCATTGCTGTGCCTGCCTGTTCATCCAGGCCTTGTGTTCCCACAGGTGTTTTAACTCAGTGGCGGTGCCTGTTCATCCAGGCCTTGTGTTCCTCTGGGGATAGGGAAATACCTACAGTACCTGAGTGTAATCAAGTCTGACGTGCTAGAAACGTTTTCGAATAAGAATATAAATACATTAAAAAAACACATAATTACTATCCGAGTATCCGTGTTCATCCAGGCCTTGTGTTCCCACAGGTGTTTTAACTCAGTGGCGGTGCCTGTTCATCCAGGCCTTGTGTTCCTCTGGGGATAGGGAAATACCTACAGTACCTGAGTGTAATCAAGTATGACGTGCTAGAAACGTTTTCGAATAAGAATATAAATACATTAAAAAAACACATAATTACTATCCGAGTATCCGTGTTCATCCAGGCCTTGTGTTCCCACAGGTGTTTTAACTCAGTTGCTGTGCCCATTCTTCCGGGCCTTGTGTTCCCACAGGTGTTTTAACTCAGTGGCTGTGCCTGTTCATCCAGGCCTTGTGTTCCCACAAGTGTTTTAACCTGGTTGCTGTGCCTGTTCATGCAGGCCTTGTGTCCCTAGCTGGAATTGACCTCTGT
Organism: Rhinatrema bivittatum; assembly: GCF_901001135.1. Taxonomy (NCBI): domain Eukaryota; kingdom Metazoa; phylum Chordata; class Amphibia; order Gymnophiona; family Rhinatrematidae; genus Rhinatrema; species Rhinatrema bivittatum. Next base: position 369,285,262 of record NC_042618.1, read on the forward strand.
CCTCGAATGATGTACCTGTTCATCCAGGCCTTGTGTTCCCACACGTATTCTTATTTGTGAGAGATCCTAGGCTCCAATTCCTTTGTCATCAGCTGAAGTGCGTAAGTACAGTCTGAATTCACTAGACGCCAACGGAATTCACTAGACGCCAACGATATTCACTGGACGCCAATGTAAACACCGGGTACACACAACTCTAGGGGTGGACCCGTTCCAGGGAGTCCTTCCCTGAACAAGCATGAGGGTGGAGGTGGGCTTTACTGCACACCCACCTGACGGACCATGCCCATACCGCTGCCAATATTCTAGCATGCATCAGAAAGATGCTGGCGAGCTACCAGTGTTTTAACCTAGTTCCTGTGCCTGTTCATGCAGGCCTTGTGTCCCTAGCTGGGATTGACCTCTGTCCTCGAATGAAGTGCCTGTTCATCCAGGCCTTGTGTTCCTACTGCTGTTTTAACTCCATTGCTGTGCCTGCCTGTTCATCCAGACCTTGTATTCCCACACGTATTCTTATTTCTGAGAGATCCTCCAATTCCTTTGTCATCTGCTGAAGTGCGTAAGTACCGTCTGAATTCACTAGACGCCAACGGAATTCACTAGACGCCAACGATATTCACTGGATGCCAATGTAAACACCGGGTACACACAACTCTAGGGGTGGACCCTTTCCAGGGAGTACTTCCCTGCACAAAGGAAAGGGAACTCTCTCCTGGGCCAATTGATAAGAAAACCACAATTCTGCAGCCAAAAATAGGCTGGAAATCCTTCCCCCATTGACTTTAATGGGCGACATATGTACATATACCCAACTCATTAGATTTTTTTTATGTCCATATTGGCCGCAAGTGGGACCCACTTTCGGACATAAGAAATATGAACATAAAATTTTGCTCTGCACATCCCTAATAATTATACAAACCCCTATTAAAAAGGGTGGGTATAGATAAGGAACTATGTGCTAATTACAGGCAGGAAGCAAATAGATTTTTTTGTCCAAAGTGTTAGAAAAGACAATTACTATACAGTTGTCCAGATATTTGGAGGTAAATGACATTTTAGATGTCAGACAAATTTTCGTACTGGTTACAGTACAGAGATAGTGTTGATAGCTTTGAATGATTTGATTTGTCAAAACTTGGTTAAAGGTAAAGAGGTTGGTCTAGTTTTATTAGATCTAACAAGTGTTTTTGATATGGTAGATCACTGGATTTTAATTCAGAGATGTAGGAATCTGAGGTTACATAGTTATGTTTTGGATTGGATTTCTTCCTTTTTATAAGATAGCCAATAGAGGTACATGTAAGGATCAAGAGCGCCAAGGCCTATAGTTTGGATTGCAGGGTACCGCAGGGTTCCCTGTTTTTCCTGCTCTTTTTAATATTTACTTGTAGCCATTAGGAAGTTTGATTCACACTTTATGTTTCAGGGGATATATGTATTAGAGATGTGCATTTGTTTTAAGTGGTGTACCACAAGGATCGGTGTTGGGACCGGTCCTGTTCAATATCTTTGTGAGCGACATTGCGGTTGGGATAGAAGGTAAGGTTTGTCTTTTTGCGGATGACACTAAGATCTGCAACAGAGTGGACATGCCGGAAGGAGTGGAGAGAATGAGACGGGATTTAAGGAAACTGGAAGAGTGGTCGAAGATATGGCAGCTGAGATTCAATGCCAAGAAGTGCAAAGTCATGCACATGGGGAGTGGAAATCCAAATGAACTATATTCGATGGGGGGGGGGGGGGGGAAGGCTGATGTGCACGGAGCAGGAGAGGGACCTTGGGGTGATAGTGTCTAATGATATGAAGTCTGCGAAACAATGTGACAAGGCGATAGCAAAAGCCAGAAGAATGCTGGGATGCATAGAGAGAGGAATATCGAGTAAGAAAAAGGAAGTGATTATCCCCTTGTACAGATCCTTGGTGAGGCCACACCTGGAGTACTGTGTTCAGTTCTGGAGACCGTATCTACAAAGAGACAAGGACAAGATGGAAGCGGTTCAGAGAAGGGCGACCAGGAAGGTGGAGGGTCTTCACAGGATGACATACGAGGAGAGATTGAAGAATCTAAATATGTACTCCCTGGAGGAAAGGAGGAGCAGGGGTGATATGATTCAGACTTTCAGATACTTGAAAAACTTTAATGATCCAAAGACATCAACAAACCTTTTCCATCAGAAAAAAATCAGCAGAACCAGAGGTCACGAGCTGAGGCTCCGGGGAGGAAGACTAAGAACCAATATCAGGAAGTATTTCTTCACGGAAAGGGTGGTGGATGCCTGGAATGCCCTTCCGGAGGAAGTGGTGAAGTCTAAAACTGTGAACGACTTCAAAGGGGCATGGGATAAACACTGTGGATCCATCAAGTCTAGAGGGCGTGAATAAAGTGGAGACATTCAAACACTGCACGGAGCGGCAGTAGCCACAGCGGCATTCAAACACTGCACGGAGCGGCAGTAGCCACAGAGGCGTTCACGGAGCGGGATGCCAGTGGCCAGTAGTTGGTGTTCCACCTTCACGGAGCGGAAGGATGGAGGGCTGCTATTTCCAAAAAAAACCAAAAAACAAAAAATAAAAACAGGGGTGGGTAAGAGTATGGGGCAAGGGGGTGGCCTGCTTGTTGCAGCGGTTGCTACCCCCAATTGAGCTGGATGTCACTTGGATGCAGATTCAAAGCTGCTCTCTAAATTGGGTGGAGGGGAATTGGGCTGGAGGGTACTGGAAGCCAATAGTGGCAGGTGGGAGAGAGAGAAAGGGAAAAAAAATGGATAAGGTGCGTAGCTTGCTGGGCAGACTTGATGGGCCGTTTGGTCTTCTTCTGCCGTCATTTCTATGTTTCTATGTTTCTATGTTTTTGCCAAATTTGAAAATTTTAACGAAATTGTCCAATTCAGCATGTTTCAGGGAGCCCGAAAAAGATCAGGATTTTCCTGTTTTTTTGCAAAAATTCATTTTTCCGATTAGTGCGCACTAACGAGAGTCAGTATGCGCTAACTCCCCGTTAGTGCACGTTAACTCCCGTTAGTGTGCGCTAACAAAAACTAAGAAAAAGTAACAAAATCTAACGGTTTTTGTTAGCGCGCACTAACTAAAAATCGATTTTTCACAAAAAATAAGACCCAAACCGAAAAAACCCCCGACATTTTCCATGGCGGCCGAAAAATGAAGAGTGACACGAACACAAAAAAATGATGCACATCTCTAATATTTATGTGGATGATGTGCAAACTGTGTGCCCATTGGGAAAGCATCCTGTGGTGTCTGTATCTAAGGAACAGGAAGGTTTACAGTATTTGGGGAATTGGTTAAGGGAGAATAAATTGGTTTTGAATGAGGGTAAAACAGAGTGGATGGTTTTTACTAATGCTGAGCCAGAGAGACTATTACAGTTGAAGGATGGCAAGTCCTCCTGTGGCAATTCTTCGGTAGCCCGGAATTTGGGAATTCAGTATGATGATAAGTTAACGTCTGAACAACATAATTCTTTGATGCCTAGAAAGATCTTTTTTAAACTAAGGCAATTGAGGAAAATTAGAGGAAGGGTGAGCATTGAGGTTTTCTGAATGATAGTATAATCATTAGTAATGCCAGTATTTGACTACTACAATGGGGTTTTGTTGGCGTCACTATGAAAAATATAAATAGGCTCCAGGTGATGCAGAATATGACAGCCAAACTAATGAGCCAGTGCTAAACCATTGTTGGGGGAGTTGCATTGGTTGCCTGTTAAAGAAAGAATTATATTTAAGATTATGACTTTGATGTTTAATGTTAATCAGGCTACAGAGGCAAGTTATTTGATAAACAAGGTGCAGAAGTATGTAATTTTGCGCTCCTCAGAAGGACCATTATTTGTGATTCCTGGAGTCAGGAATGTTAAAAGAGAAGGGTCAAGAAAGAGGATGTTTTCTGTATTTATCTGTATGTATCCCGCGAACTGAGGAAGACCAAACTCCTTCTAAGACAAGCCAAAAAGAAATGGAGATGAAAACCCACTCCCCAGCTAAAAGACAGCTTCAAGACCTTACTATACATCTACAAAACCGACATAGACAAAGCCAAATACGATTACTGCGCTGTCAAAATTCACAACCACCAATACAACCCAAGAACCCTCTTCGCTTATGTCAACAACCTCGCTCAACCAATCCAAAACCCATTCAGAACAACCAATCAAACACCATCGACCATCTAGCTCAATTCTTCAATAACAAAATACTAAATATAATAGCAAAAAATCCCAACCCAAACATCGAGGCTACTACAGAACCACACACAAATAACAACAAATGGACTCATTTCGATCACGTTGCATCAACTGAAATTGAATCAATCATACAAAACATCAGTACTGCAGCTCATCCCATTGACCCAATTCCTATAAAATTCCTTAAACAAATACCGAACCACATAGCCAAACCAATAGCAGCCATAATCAACCTTTCACTCGACCAAGGCATCTTCCCCGATAACCTAAAATGCGCCATCATCAAATCTAGTCTCAAAAAACCTCATCTTGATGAAACTGATCTAGCAAACTTCAGACCAATATCGAACCTACCCTTCATAGCCAAGATCCTCGAAAAAATTGTAAATCGTCAACTTGTTGAACACTAGACTCCCACAATATTCTCTTCCCCGCCCAACACGGTTTCAGAACTTCCCTCAGCACTGAAACACTACTTCTCTCCCTCTCAGACACAATCCTCAGAGGACTGGACTGTAACACCTCCTATTTACTCATCCTCCTTGACATATTAACTGCATTTGATAGTCAATCACAAACGTTAATATACAGACTAAAGGAAATTGGACTTCAAGACACAACCCTCAACTGGTTTAAATCTTACCTCTCCAACAGGTCATACAAGGTCAAATTCAATGACACCGAATCCAAGCAAATCCCCCTTCCCCACGGAGAACCACAAGGCTCATCCCTATCCTCCATATTGTTCAACATTTACATGACCCCACTGTGCAAACTCCTTAATGAAACAGGATTGCTTTCACTACGTATATGTCGACTATGTGCAAATCCTACTCCCAATCAAAGTCTCCATCGAACACACCCTAGAGCGATGGAACTCTCACCTATCGTCAATAAAACACCTACTCTCACAACTATCCCTCACTCTCAATTACACCAAAACTGAAATCCTATACATATCCAGCAAACCCTCCCCACCACCCTCCACCGACCCCTCCATACAACTTCTTACAAACCAAACACTCTCTACAGTTAAAAACCTTGGCATCATGCTCGACAACCAATTAAACTTCAAGAAACACATCAACAACCTACTAAAAGACGGTTTCCACAAACTCCAAATCCTAAGAAAGCTCAAGCCACTGCTATACCCACAAGACTTTTGAACTGTTCTACAGGCTCTTCTCTTTTCTAAACTTGACTACTGTAATGCCTTGCTATTAGGTCTCCCAGCCTCCACCCTCAAACCCATTCAACTACTCCAAAATGCTGCGGCCAGAGCACTCACAAACAGCAGAAGATCAGACCACATCACACCCATCCTCAAAGACCTACACTGGCTACCCATCCCTGAGAGAATACAGTTCAAGACTCTAACCATCATTCACAAAATCCTCCACAATGATAAAACCAATTGGCTGTCCACCCCCCGTCTCCTCCTAACTCCCACACAGAATCTCCGCTCTTCAAACTCTGGCCTTCTACAAACACTGCCCCCAAAAGACACTCAATGGATATCAACAAGGGAACGAACACTTTCAATTGCCGGCCCCACTCTATGGAACAAACTCCCCACAGAACTAAGAACTGATCCATCCACCCAGTCGTTCAAGAAAAATCTTAAAACATGACTACTCCGCAAAGCTTTCCCAACAACACACACAAACACACAAACACACACAAACACCACCTACAACCACCACACCAATGAATACTCATCCCTCCATTCAATAGCCATTATGCTCCCCCTAATACATATCCTCCACTCCGTCACGATCTATTCAACATAATTCCCTTGTTACTGTCTTCGATACACCATATATCTAATGTTATTTATTGTTATTTCTATTATTTATGCTGTTTATTCCTTTTATTAATACTGATTATTGCCATTGTTAACACTGTTTTTTTTACTCATGTTACTGTTATTCCATCACATTCCATTTCTCTAATCGTTCTTTGTACCTGACAAAAGGAAATGCCTTGCTTCCTGCACCTTCAAGTTATATGTAAACCGATGTGATATGTAAACCGAACACCGGTATATAAAAACAAACAAATAAATAAATAAATAAATTTGGGCCAGTGTTGGAACTTAGCACTGGCAGATATCAGATTGGAGGTAAAGTATTTGACTTTTAGAAAGAAGTGAAGCCATGGTTATTTCCATGCCTTAATTAGGAAGGGTTATTTCTTATTTTTTTTATTAAATGATTGTGTTTTATTGTTTTTTATAACTGAGTGTCATAAACTGCCTTGGTCAGCTTGCTGTAAGTGCAGTGTATATAAGATTTAGAAATAAATAAAATCTGTGCTAACCAAGAAACTCTATGGCAACACAGAAAATCCTTTACAATGGTTGTCAAAAAAGACAAAATGAAACTTTATTCAAATCCATTTTTTCAGCAGCCAGCAATAAGCAGTAAGAAGCCAATAATCCAGTGACAGTACTGGAAGCTTTTACTCATGCACTGCTACTTATTTGGGAAAATATAATCTAAAGTTGAGGTTAGGTGAATGTTAGAAGTTTTGTCATACCCGTTTGCTTATGGTTATCTAATAAGTCTATGAGCACAGTATATAACAAGGCAGTGTAAAAAATATATAATATGGAGGTCTCCCCTCCTTTTCTAATCATTTCTGTCAGTATCCCATTCTTAATTCAGTTCCTTGTGTGGACTGGGATATGAATGTGTTGGATCTTTTTTTTTTTTTTTTACTGTCTGGCAAAGTACTTAGTACAAAATACTAATCTCTTCTTCCAAGTCCATTTCTTTCCAGCAGAAAACACATAACTTCCTCTATACAAAAACTTTCATAACTGCACTCCTAGCACTCCATGGGGTGTGGTTAAAATGAGATCATGTCCTTGGGGTATGCAAACCATTAGCCTGTGTCTTGTAGCTCGTACACAGCAGATGTGTGATTATCTCATTATAACAACAGCCCTGGTTATACATTCAGTTTTAATCATTTATTTTCTAGGACAGTTATTCTGGCAATTATATAGACTGCATTTTCATCCAAAACTGCATCAAAACAGATATGCTCATCATTAAGACCCTATTCACATCCTCACTATTAATTTAGGTTGCGATGATCCAGTATCTGACTTTAAATTATTTGTAGGCAATGGAATACTGAATTTCCATTCTTTCTCTTAACACGAATAGTCATGCGGTGCAGCAGAAAGTACAGTATTTAGTGTTCAATTAATTGCAAACTTACCGTAAATAACAAACTTACATCTACTAGTTAGATTTACTATTATTGACATCTTTCTATTTTAGCACATGCGGCCAGAGTTCTGAGAGTGGTGCAGCTGCAAGAAAAGTATGGCTGAGATGGGAAATGAATCAGCTCCCATAGGCTGACAGCCAATCAGGATGAAGGAGGCATTGTAATAGATTTTTACAAATAACATTTAATGAATGTTTAGTGTAGATGCAAAACGACATGTTAAGTGGCTGCTAGACATGTGGTCTACTATACCAATATTCATTCATAGATAGAGCAGGCGTTCCTATGGTAACTAGTGCTCTCATTATGAAATTACTAAACTATCACTGACGTCAATAAGCCCGGAGTATCGGGAGGCTATGAATGACATGAAATACATGGTTTGCATTAAGTTCAGGGCATTAGATTTAAGAAGATTCTGTAAGAAAAAACTAACAAAAAAATCAGTTGGACAATGACTGTTCTTAATTCTTTCTCTGTATTATATAGTCAGACTTGGTATATCCGTAAAATTAACCATGACTATGTGATGCATATTTTACATAAGAAGACTGGCCTCCAGTTAGGTGAGAATGGAGGTATTCCATGCTGGATCAGATTCTGATCGAGTCCTCGCATTAATATGCTTATTTGTGTTTAAAATAAGAAAATGGAATAATTTTTGAATAAGTAGAAATATTTTTGAAAGAAGCTTCTTAGTTGTAATACATTCCACCGTGAATGATCTGTGAATGATTGCAGTGGAAGCAAAATAAGGTATTCTGGACCATTCTGCTAATCTATTTGTTCTGGATAATATAATATGGCTGTCATGTTAGTCCATTTAAATGCACAGAAATATATATATATGGTGATGTTTTTTTTTATTGCACTAATTTAATATATTTCTTGACTAGCTTGCAGGAGCTCACACTCCTTTCCATAGATCAGAATAGCATGAGCTATATTCCGGTATCTCTCCAAAATCCTCATTAGTAAACACAGAAGCAAAGATGTCATCACCAAAAAATATGTGAATCATAAAAGGCATTCCAATAATAGTGTGAAGGGGAAGGGGTGGGGTTCATAAGGTGACAGGAGGTATAATTTTATGGCCCATAATGAGTTGAGAACCTATTTATTCTGTTGATTGAGTGCCTTGGAACCGGGGTTCTCGGTGAGGGCCACAAACAGTCTTGCCTTTCAGGTCATCAATAATGAATATTCATCAGATAAATTTGCATACATATAGTCTAAGAACAAACTATTTTGTATAGTTTGATTACTCTGAAAATCAGACTTGTTTATGTGGTCTTTGAGGATCAGAATTGAGAATCTATGATTTAGCAGGTTTTATGTTTTACTTAGCAGGTAATGCTATTACAAAATTATTGCTCACAGATGGAAAGAGGATTAGCTAGCATATTAATGGTTCTCCAGATCTTCAGTTATTCTATGTAAGCAATGATATCATTAGAGTTGGTAGAAATATTCTCTTCAGATTAGATTTATCAGAAAACATTTTTACAATTTACCCCATTTCTTATTTGTTCTGCTAATCAACCTCACAGACTTGCCTTCTTTTTAATCTTCTTCTACACCCCTTCACTCCAATTCCTACTTCACTCCCTCCTTCAGATTTCTACTATATTCTTCCATTTTTTTCCTGTTTCTTCTTGTTCATCTGTTCCTTGCTTTTCTTCTTTTCTAGCAGATACTGTATAGGATTTCTCTGAGCTTTGTACTGGTTCTCCACTTTTTTTCTCCTCTGGATCCTATTGCTGCTCGAGTTTGCCTAAAAAATATCCAATATTTCCCTCTTTTAAGATTCTTAATCACTCTTTATTCTTTGGTACCATTCATGACTCCTTCGAGACAGCTATGGTTTGTCCCCATTTTGAAGAAGCCTTTGCTGGGTCCTAATTCTTTCTCATTATTTTTTTTTTCCTTTCTAATATTCTTGAAAGGGCAGGCTCTAACAAACCTCACATTTCTTTTTTCTTTTTTTAACTTTTCAGTCTTGGGTGCGAGGCCATCTCACTCTATAGAAAAAGCTCGTCACTTATGCGGCCATTTTCCCATGCAGGCAATATTTCTCACTCATCAGTTCTTCTTGTTCTACTGGATTTATTGGCTGCTTCTAAGAATGGGGATCAGACTATCTGTGCTGTCTTACCTTCTTTTGCCTCTGCACTGGTTCAAGCTTGGCTTTCTTCTCATCTCCTTTGTCGCTCTTTGAGGATACTGTTTAATAATTTTTTGCCATCTCAATAACTATTTTCTGCTGCTGTTCTGTAGTGCTCGGCTCTTGGACTTGTGCTTTTTTTTCTGTTTATACTTAGTCCTCATGTGCTCTTATTTCTTCCATTGGGTATTCCTGTCATTCCTGAGCAGATGACACACCGAGTTTTCTTTCGTTCTCCGACCGTTCTCCCATTTTGTCTCGCCATCTATTGTCTCGCCTTTCTACTGTGTTTTACTGAATGAATTTCTCCTTTTTAATGTTGACTTTCACAAACAATTGGAGTTCTCTATTTTAGTCAGCTTCTCATTTACCGAGAGGTGTTTTTTTTCTATTGACTCTACCACTTCCTATGTCTAAAGCTGTTAACATTTTTCAAGGTACTCTATAGCCCCCACTTTGCTTGCATATCCATAGTGAACATACCAGGAATTGATACTGAACTTGTTTGTTGTTTGTGTCATAACCCACATTCGAGTAGAGATTGTATTTGAGTTACTGAAAACTTGCAGTGAAGTGGGACTCTAAGCTAGAGCTGTTATCCTTGAAAACGATGTTCAGTCAGTTGTACCTGGCACAGTGTCAAGTACAGACTTTGTCTGTGTATGATGTACCTGGTCAAAGTTAAAACCATGCACCAGGAATGTACATCGTGCCCCTTTTTTGCGCAGGCAAATAATTTCCAGCAATGATTTGCCTGGACAAAATTTAGCCAGACATTGGGGCAAAAAAAACCCCAAAACAACAAACCTTGGGATTTGTCCAGCTGACCCCAAAAATTAGCCAGGCAAAATCTTTGACTATTGTACTCCACTGAGACTGGGAACCTGACATTAAAGGAATCATGGATTGTAAATATTAAAGGAATGCAAGTGAAACAGAAATATAACAAAAATATAACAACATAGGCTACCATGACCATTTCTGGTACTGCTAAGCCTCATCCATATCATCGCCATTCACAGATATCCTAAAACCAAAAGACCCTTATGGAAACCAACAAGGCCACAACTTTATTTAATTAAGGTATGAGTACGGGCAGCTATAATTATGCTTTAGATTGCTATAGGCTGGCCTATCCTATATCCTGAACAGCAAATGGAATTTCACTGAGGGTTTTGTTTTTTTTAAATTGGCATCCAGCAGTGGCCAATTCAGGGTCCAAGTACCTGGCAAGTACCAAAACACTAAGTAGATCCCATGCTACTGATACCAGTAATAGCAGTTAATGGACTTCTCCTTCAAGAACTTAACTTAGTCAAACCTTTTTAAACCCAGCTACACTAACTGTACTAATCACATCCTCTGGCAACAAATTCCAGAATTTAATTGTGCATTGAGTGAAAAAGAATTTTCTCTTATTAGCTGTAAATGTGCTACTTGCTAACTTCATGGAGTGCCCCCTAGTCCTTCTATTATCTGAAAGAGTAAATAAACCGATTCACATTTACCTGTTCTAGACCTCTCATGATTTTAAATACCTCTATCATATCCTTCTCCAAGCTGAACAGCCCTAACCTCGTCAGCCTTTCCTCATAGGGGTGCTGTTCCATCCTCTTTATCATTTGGTTGCCCTTCTCTGTACCTTCTCCATCGCAACTATATCTTTTTTGAGATGTGGTGACCAGAATTGGACACACATTACTCAAGGTGCAGTCTCACCATGGAGCGATACAGAGGCATTATGACATTTTCCGTTTTATTCATCATTCCCTTCCTAATAATTCCTAACATTCTGTTTGCTTTTTTGACTGCTGCAGCATACTGAGCCTATGATTTCAATGTATTATCTACTATGATGCCTAGATCTTTTTTTCTGGGTGGTAGCTTCTATTATGTACAATATTCTCTCAACCTAGCAGATGGACAAAATCAAGCTAGGTTGAGAGAACATTGTACAAATCTCATCTTTGTGTGAGTTTCCTCACTCCGAAGGTCATCAAATCTTCACAAGAGTGTACTGTTCTGTTCGTATGTCTCTGCATGTCAAAGTGGCCCCTAACCCCTACACTAATACCTAAACCGCACCTCGAGTTACTAGGTGGGCCTCCTATAGTAGCATAAATTGCTAACTACTACAAGGCCCTTGTAGATAGTCTCTCTCTCTCTCTCTGAATAAGCACTTTGTCACATAGTGATATTACTGCAAAAAATTAATATACTTTGTAGTACTACCTATGCAAAGCACTAAGATGACACACATTGCAATAAATAGGCTATTTCCAATATCATACTGGAGCAAGAGTGCACTCAACACATGTATTTTATACACTAGAAGCACAAATAAAGCCTTTCTTTGGTCACAGTTCAACAATTGTAATTCATTTATTTTCAATGCGGTAACTCCTTTCAGTGAAACACAGTGTTTTACAGCAATCCCCAACACAGACCCATGTTTCTTCTGGTTTATACAATAAATAGGCTATTACCATAAAACACACCCCTTTTTATATCACATGTGATATTTACTGCTTTTTGATAAATCTAGGCCTTAGCTGGATAAGTGCCAAAATATTCATTTAGGTGGCTAACTTCTGAGTTTGCTGGCTAAATGCTTTTGAATATGGACCTCAGTATTACTAAATAGAATGGATTTAAATCACATACCACCAATAGAAAGGAATAGTGATACAATTTTGCAGAGTGAAACTGTAACACACTTTAGTGTATCTTATGGATGTCAGCAAGATGGAAAAACATGTCAGATTTCTCTACACAAAGAGAAGAGTCCTGTACTACTTGATCATTCACCCAGTCGGCCTATAAAAGGTGCCAAATATCTATTTTTCAAAATTTATCAGTTGTACACAAAACAATATTTATCATATAATCTGAATAAGTCACCATAAATCAGTCTCCATTGCATTGTAGGAACATGTTACTCTTTTCTAGCCTTTCCATAAATACTATGCACAGTTTTTAAAGAATGAATTTAATTTAACATACTGTTCTTCATTTACACATGTACAGGTAGATCTATCTAAGCCATCAAATAGTTGTTAATTGCCTGCTTTGACACATAAGAGGCAATCAAAGTGTCTGTGGGCCTGCAAGCTAATGTTCAAAGGGAAACTCGCCAGGAAAACATGCACTTTGTATCTTTTGCACATGGAAAAATGTCTTTGCAAAAATACATCTGTGGCTTTCAAAATGAAAGCCTTGCATGCCCTCTCCCTCTCTAACCCCATCCCAAGTACCTGGGCTGTGATTAGGCATGACAATCCTATGCCAGCGCTGCTGAAATCTAGGAATCTATGGTATATATTACATGAAACCTTTCAACATGGCGATGACTGAGTAGATCTTATCACTGTAGCCTGAACAAGAGAATATTTCTATCATGTTTCATTAAGTTCAGGCTTCTATATTAGTAAAGGTACAGAAAAAATATGTTTGTATATATTGGATACAAAGAAGGGCTGAATTGTGAACCGTACCGCCAATCATCAAAGCTTGAACCTATTTCAACCCCTTAATATATATGAAGGAAGAAATAATCCAAAGAATTTCCTTTTTTGCAGCAAGCAGATAGTACACATTCTAAGAAACAAACCATGTTGTAACATCTTGGGCTTCATCTGGTACCCCTACCCCTAGCATCATTAAAAACAGGAAAATATATATTCATTAACACTTTAGGCTTCTAGGTGTCAGAGAGGAAGCCTCAGCTAGCTCCTCAGTGGAAAATATTGCCCAGAGCACACAGCACACTTTAATTGTTCCATACTGCTTAGGTTTACCTTTTAAGCCCTATTTCCAACAGAAAGTAAAAAAACCCAAACATATATATATTGGAGTGCATGTCAAGAATCGGACTTTAAAAATCCTGCAAAATGTTGCCATTGGGAAAAACATGGCTTGAGTTTTGTAAAATTCCTGAACCATGCGAATGGCCAAGTGTCTGGAGATATTTTTGCCTGCTGCATTTTTTTTCTCATATTGCCAAAATGATCCTCAGTCTGGTTTACGGATTAGCCGTCTCTCTCCTGTGGTGGTATTTTATTTTATTTTTTTTTTGCGCATC